>NC_081437.1:12263741-12488059 GCF_949786415.1 Peromyscus eremicus | reverse complement strand
TCCATCCCCTCTGGCTCCTAAATCTCTCCCCGCCTCCTCTTCCGCAGTGTTTTCTGAGCCCTGCAGAAAGGGAGTTGACGAAGATTTTCCGTTTAGGTCTGAGTGTTCCAAAGTCTCTCACTCTCTGCAGGCTGTCCATTTGTGGGCCTCTGCATTTGTCTCCATCTACTGCAGGAGGAAGCTTCTCTGGTGATGACTGAGCAAGTCAATTTCTGTGAATACAACAGAATATGATCCGGAGTCATTTGATTGCTGTGATCTTTTAGCCACAAAATCTTAGGCTGAGAAAATTCTAAGAATACAAAAGCAAACGATACCATTTTGTAAGATCCTCTGGATGTGGCTCTTTAATGTAGATTAATCTAGACTGGCAGAAAATAGATTAAAGTTTATCCAGGTCTGTGGGCTGTGGGGAAGAACTGCTCAGGAAGGGTACAATTTGTGTTTGCCAGATTTAGCAAAGAAAAATTTAGAATGCCCAGTTAAATGAGAATTTCAGAATTAAAATCTGGATTTCTTTATCTGGTATGCATATTTCTTAAATATTGAATGAGGCAAAATCGTTTTTCTGAGATAAATATATTAGAGCATCCATCATCTTGCTTCTGCAATAGCAGTTTTCTCAACTCACCATCATGGTACTTATATGGTACACAATTTCTCTAGCTACATCTAAATATCAGTGTGGTACTTGTGAATTGTACTTCTAGATTTTCAGCAATGTGTACTGAGGTTGCAAAGGACAATAGATAAACGATAGCAAATGAAATTAGTTACTATAATTAGAAAACTCTCGGTATTGAAAAGCCTCTTTCTCTACTAAAAAAAGCATGCAGGAAATTTGTGAAATACACTAGAAATGTTCAAACAAGTTAAAATTAAAAATACCATGTTACCCAAAAAGAGTTAAGTGGTTGAATAAACAAGTAATATTATTAAAACAATCTTTTGAAAAATAACTGACTCAGCTTCTGGGAGGGCAAAAGCAACAATTTCTTGAGTAACTAGAACAATGAGTCATTACAAAATGGCCTACAACCTGTAGCCTAACATTGAGTTCTGAAAAGCCAAAGAAAAAAATAAATCTCATATTAATCAAACTATTTCACAAACTAAGGTGACAATATAACAGTAATTTTCTATAACCTTAAAATAGGTTTTTAAAATGTATACAATTTAAGATTTATAAAAATGATAAACAATGGAATATATTATTAAATAATATATTTAGTGTCTAGCATAGATAATGCCCTGGAATCAGATTAATAGCACTAAATAAAAACAGGAAAGAAAGAAAGAAAGAAAAAAAGAAAGAAAGAAAGAAAGAAAGAAAGAAAGAAAGAAAGAAAGAAAGAAAAGAAACAGAGAATAGAAAGAACAAGGAAAAAGGAGGAAGAAAAGAAAACACTTGAACATTTTCAGAAAACCTGAATCGTAATGTACAAACATTTATTAGAGAAAATGTTGGTACCACAAATAACTGGCATGATCCTAGTGTGCAGAATATACAAAACTCATAGTGACCAACATAACAGGAAAACAAGCAAAGAGAAAAAGTAAAACTCAGGAATCTCAAATGGGAAAAACTATTATGTAAATCAGTATCTGAAAAACATTCATAATTTTGAACATAGAAACTATAACAAGGAGAAACTAATATTATACCTATGAACTTTGTTAAAATTCAAATATCTGATTCTTACAGTGATTTGGGTATCAAAAGCTTTGGGAACACCTATACATTATTAATGTAGCATATGATTATACTCTCCTGGAGGGAATCACATTTAAAAACAAGTTGGGATTGTTTGTAAGGATGAAAGCGGTATCTACAATTTAATCCTAGAAATGCAACACTTCAGTACTTTTCTTGAATTAAGTCTTAGAATAAAAGCCATAACAAATACATCGAATGTTCAAAGAACTTGAATTGGGAATGGGAAAAATACAACTTGAGTAAAAGATGTTAAAAAATAAAATGTAAAAATGAATTACAATAATGCTAACACCATATAATATTAAGCTAAATGAATAATTGCTTCACTAGATGCATTTAAAAAAATAAATTCTGCATTCATAAAGAAATACATATAGTTTTTCTCATTTATAGGAAACTCAATATCAGAAAAAAAGGACTATTATATGATTGGGAAATGTATAAGAATAAGCTAATCTTATTTATTCTTAAATAATTAAAGCTTTATCATAAACAACTTACAAATAAAAAAATTACACAGAAAGATTAGTTAGACCCAGAGTCTCTATACCTTGATGGACTTCTATACACTTAAATAACTATTCTGAAGTTGTGAAGCTTCTAATCAGATTTTACACTTTTAATATCAATTATTTTTATGTACTTCTCCACAACATAAAGAAAATGAAAAATCAATAACAGAGCTAAGATTAGAGGACAATTAGCTTTCTATTCTATTTCAGGACTCATGTACCTATCATCTGGAATTCATCCTCCATTACCATCTAACTTTTTTTTAAGGAAAAGACCAATTATACAAATTATCAAACATATTAAGAATGCTAGATTTTGGAAGGTACATGTAGGATATAAAGATGCTGGTAAGTTATTTTTATCCTGCTTATACATTATGAATCTAAATATTTACATTTTCACAAATATGTTACTTGTAAGTATGAAGGATAGGAAGCCCCAGATCTAGTAGGGCAAAATAACAGTCTCATCGCTCAGGTAAAAGTGGCATTTGGCAAGCAGAATTGTTTTTGTTTATGAAAGTCAATCTTAGTTCTCTTAATGCCTTCAACTGATCAGATGGCAGCAGCTCACATTATGGAAGACAAGGTGCTTTACTCAAAGTCTGTCTATGAAATCTCAATTTCAGGCAAATGCCATCTTCTCATAAACATAGAGGATGAAATCTGACCAAAACTATGAGAATCAGGCTCAGTCAATTGCTGTATAAAATTAATCATCTCAAATTCTCCCTAAGTATTCTCTGTGATTCCAGTATAACTCATTGAAAACCCATACTTATGTTATGAAGTCATATGAAGTATAAATCTGATTATGTATATATTTGATAATATTATACCAAGACAATTATTAAAGCTATAGAAATTATGTGTCAAAAGTTTGGACATATTGAAAAGATAAGATAAAATTTTAGAAGGACCTTGAGGAGGGGCAAAGATCTGTCTAAGGAGTTGAGATTAACATTAAAGCTGTTGTGCTTTTCATTTTATAGGAGGTCAAGTTCAGGGATAGAAGAAGAGAGATTGAGAGAAGTCCTTCTCTCACACTCCTAGGTTAAGAGGGAACAGCTATGATTTCACAGAGACTCTGATGGTATGTATGAGACCTGCACAAGTTCAATATAGCACCAAAAAGGAGATGTGGATGCAAAGTTCCTCTCCTACTCAAGCAGCTGTTTGTAACTGATACTTGCTGGGGAATGGAAAACCAGTTTTTAACCCCTCCTCCATACAAGTCCCTATCCTACATTCATGTCATTTGATTTTTTTGAGATCCACTGTGTTTAACCAGTGTTGTATATGAGAGCATAGCTTTGGACATTCTATTGGTTTCTTACAGGATCCTCAATGGGTACATACCAAAGACAACATCTATACCTCCTCCAGAATTCACAGCCAATAGTTTATAAGAAAGATGCAGAGTCCCATGAGTTCCTTCTTGATCTATGATTGATTGTTGAAAGACCAATCTAGTGTAGGCTCATTGTGGGTCATGCCCAGAAAAGAACGTGTCATAGCCCTCCTCCCTGTCTTTCTGCTCTTCTGTTATATTTTCTCCTCTTCCGTGATGATTCTTGGACCTTAGAAGGGATGGTATAATGTCCTGTTTAAGGCTGAGGCACTCAACTGTGCCTTATTCTCAGTGACATGAAAAAGTCATGCCTTTTTGCATTCACTGCTATTCATTGCAATAAGGGTTTTCTGATTAAGGTTGAGCATAGTACTGTCTATGATTGAAAATGTAAGTGTTTAAAGAGCAGTATGGCATCATGACTATTTAGCAAAATAGTAACAGTAATCTCACACTGAGAGGCCTAATATCTCTTCTGTCATGGTTTTCTGACAAAATTTACATGTCATTCCCTCCTGTGGAGTGGGTCTCAAGTTCAATCATGGAACAGTTAGTCACTGCTCTAACTGTGGCATGCTGCCTGGAAGGTTCATATAGCAGCTTACAGGATTCACAGTCATATACAACCATTGATGTCTTTTCTACATAGCAGCCTGTACACCACCTACAGTCATTATGAAACCTAGCCAGCAGGTAGGAAGCTTCCAAGCCAGTTTCAGCTTGATTTCTGTATACCTTGTAAATAAAGTATGTGCTGTCATCAGCAAGAGGGTACAGTACCAAGCAGTTCCGGTGGGCCAGCAAGAAGAATAGCAAGAGCCTGTTTGTTTGTTTGTTTGTTTGTTTGTTCCTTTGTTCCTTTTGGATGTTTTTGTTTGGTTGGCTGGTTAAGCTTTTGCTACTGTTGTTGTTTTGTTTTGCCTTGTTGGTGTGTTTCATTTTGTTTTTGTTTTCTCAGCCTGGGTAGTTCTGGAACCTCTCTGCCCAACGATTAAATGATATTTTGTACCTGGTACTTTTGTTTCTTTGTTTACTAACCCTTAGCTTTCAGAAGCAGTATTCAGACATGCAGGCTAAGCCCTCTTAACTCCCCGTTTTAAAACTTCCATTTGATTTGGGTTACAAATTAGTAAGTTTCCATGTGGATTTTTCACACCCCTAGTTGTAATTAGCCTCCCTTTCCTCTTGCATCATAAAATAAGCTCAATATGAGATAAAAACATTAAATGATGATGGCATGTTGGGTCAAGAGTAATTATGCACTGGCCTAAGAATAACAAAACTGGTTTGTGAAATACATCAGTACTATCTGATTTTTGGAAATGCAGTCACTTTGATGGGGGATATAACACAGGTAGAGCATATTCTTAGAATGTGCATCCTCAGACCAACACAAAAGGGAGAATTATTAAAATAATGCCAGCTAAAATCATAAGAGAGTCACAAATTTGGGGTGAGAGACCTTCCATAAAGCTTCTTAGATACTGCCATAAAGAAAACAAGAACTTACGCTGAGGTTAAACAAATGGAAAATCACTTCCTGGCACTGGCTTCTTACATACTCCATTCAAGATTCTTAACCTATGAATTTTAGAGTAAATAAAAATCCACACCTTTAGGGAAAACATTTCCATGATCTACGAAAAGGAGCATTGATATTACTTAATAAAACCAGTGTGCTTAGTTAATCATAGATAATACAATGCTCCTGTTGCTTTAAATACTTTTATTTAAAGTGAAAAATATGTGTGAGTTCAAGCATATGTGTCATATGTTTACAATTTGTGCTTCTTTGGGGGAGAATATGTTAAAGATGGGTGTTTATTGTCATGTGAGTGGCAAGTCTCTAATAACTTTATATGTTGCAAAAATAGCCACATTTTCACTTTTTTATATAAAGTCATTGATTTTATAAGTGCTACATTTGGAAGCACATAATGAAAATTACTCTTTAAATTATTATGCATATATTTACCTATTTGCGTACATATTATTTTATTTACTTTTGTAGTCTCAGTAAGGACCCAGGGAGGGTGAGGAATCATTCTGATGATCCTATAGAATGCATAAGGCTTGCTCTGCACTGCGCTGCCACACTTCAAAGACCTATCACTTTCCAACTGGGGCAGCTTGGCTTCAGCAGAAGAAATTGCAAATTGCATATTAAAGGCTGTGATTTCCAATCACACTCGCCAGGATTAGAACTGGAGGGTAGGAGGTCATCTAATCCCAGCTCCTGCCATTAAATAAGGCTTTACCTAAATCTTTTAGAGCAGAAAAGCAATCACCTCATTCATAAAGACGGCCGACTGCTGAGTTTGAAAGGTGATTTTCTTTGGTTCTCTGCAAGAGAGTTAGGCTTAATGTTGAGATTAAATGTTTAGCTACAATTTGCTCTCTTCTTTTCTTAATTTTTTTCTTTGGTTTTTATAAAGTTATCCTTCACAACCTCTGCATACTCAGGCATAATTATTAAACTATCATATTTCTGTTGGTTTAAAGACAAATGTACCACTTTTTACATTTTTTTGCATGTGCATGTATGTGTGCACGTATGTATGAATGTGCATGTGTAGTGGAACACATGCATGCAGATGCATGTGAACATATGTACTTGTGAGTATGGAAGCCAGAGGTTGCCACTGGGACTCTCCAATCACTCCCCACATCCTGTGTTGAAGTAGAGTCTCTCAGCTGAACCAAGAGTTAGTTGGTTCAGCTAATCTATCTAGCCAGTTTTCTCTGGGGAATCTCCTCTTTTTGCCTTCTCAGTGCTGGTATTACAAGGAGAAGGCTGTGCATCCCCAACATTTATGTGGGTTCTGGGGTCTGAACTTTGTTCTTCATGCTTGCAAAACAAGTATGTTACCTACTGGGACATCTCCTTGGGGCCTCCCTTTTATAACGAACTAATCCCAAGGAGATAGATTGAACTCCTATGGCAATACATTAGTCAACTCTGAGGGTCAGGGCTTTATTATGTCACAAGTCATCTTCCCTTGGGTGCTCTGGCATCTTAACTGAAGATCTGTCTTTCAACAAATGAAGGTCTGGAGGAGATAGATATTAACATCATACCCAAACCTGGGTAAGTTTTGTTGTCAAGAACTGACATAGCTAACTATTCTATTCTTGTATGCTGTTAGCCTCTGCTCCTACAGTCAGTTACCTTAATAACCATCTGTCCCCTTTCTCATCTCCAGAAAGACTATAGAATAACTCAGCATTTGCCTAGTTTCAGTGATACAAAACCACTTTCTGAGAGTATTCGATGTTTTATGAATTGATTGCTGTTTTACTCTGTTAACCATGCACTGTCTCCTTAGAGATTATTTTGTTTATCTTATGGAAAAGAATATATTCAAGTAATTATTCAGGAGACTGGCTTCCTTGGTTCAGTTGTTGATTAAGTGTTCTGGCTTGCAGTACTCAGAACAAATGAGCTCATTTATATTTGCAAAGTAAGTACTAGTAATTTTTTTTTCAGAAAAACTTTATGCACCCAAGCTCTGGAGAAGGCAGAGATGATCTGCAACAGTTGCAGTCTGACTGAGCATCTCATTTTCAATGGACACCTGGAAGAGATTACAATCATTTCTTGGTTACTTCCATATGCTTCCTCCCAGTTTCCAGGATGGCTGATGTCTTCATATATTTCAATTTTCCTCTGTGAATTTTAGTTTGTTCTCCAGTTACTGTTTCTTTGGTATTTCTTTAAAGTTTATTAAAGTTTAGCTCTACTAAAGAAACATAATTTTTCTTCAGCATTCATGCCTGAATTTTACTAAGATATTTCACAAAATATAACATCTGAGATGAACTTTCCTTAAGCTATTTAAAGTTAATATTCACAGTAGAGGAAAATTATACATATGCCTTACCTTGTGCATTTTGAATGCCCAAATTAATTATTAAGTTGTATATTCTTTGTACAATATATAATTATATTAATAGTTATATTGAGCATGTTTTCTTTAAAGGAAGAGAGGTAGAGAGAGGAAGAGAGAGAGAGAGAGAGAGAGAGAGAGAGAGAGAGAGAGAGAGAGAGAGAGAACTTGTGCAGGTACATGTGTGTCATGGTGTGTGTATAAGGGTCAAAGGGCAGTTATCAGGTGGTTCCTTGTGAGATCTCTGCTTTAATTTACTTCATCCGGTCTGCATCCTGCAGCCTCTACTTACTAAGTATCTCACCAGCCTTGAATCATGTTTATTCCCCCTTATTTCAGCTTGCCTATACATTCATTTAATTCCATTAACATAAGAGCATTCATCTTCATAATTGTCAGCGAATTACTACTTAATATGAATAAGATCTAAATTTCTACTTGGTTAGTTAGTGGCTTAGTTTAGTGACAACTCACAGTTTTGTTCTGTTTTGTTTTATTAAGTAACATCTTTGTATTATCTTATTAAAATAAACATGTAATTTAGTGTTTTGTTCTTCAAAACACTATTTGAGCATACATTCATTGTATAAAATGATGAGTTTCATTCATATCTGTATATCATGTACTTTGATTTATAGTCTTTACACTTTTCTGTCTCTCTGCATGCCCTCCCTGGCCCACTTCTTTCCAAGCAGTTGCTACTTTGCATTCACATTCTACTTTCTTTTAAAGTCTAGATTCTGATTCTGATGGGAAACATGCAATGTGTGTCTTGTGGACCTGACATCCATGTTCCTGCAGGAGAGTGATTTGATTGTCCTTTATGACTTCATAAAGGACAATATTTGGCTTAATAAAGGACAAAATTGTGTTAAGCCATAAAATAACTTGCATGTGTGTGTGTGTGTCACAGTTTGCTTATGCATTCATATGTTGATTGATGGAAACCTAAATTAATTTTGTAACTTCTCTGGGCGATGATACAAAAGACATGGATGAACAGGAGGTGTTCCTGTGTTATCCTGACTTGAGCTCCTTTGGATACATATGCAAAAGTGGTAAAGTTGGATTATATGGCAGTTATATTTTCTGTTTTTGAGGAATCTCCATATTAATTTCAATAGTGTTCATACTAATATGCATCCCCAGCATAGTTGCATCCACCTTCCGTTTCAGCTTCATCTTCACCAAGATTTGTTATTTGATTTCTTTGGTGACAGTTGTGCTGACTGGAGGGGATTAAAATCTCAGTTTATTTTTGCTTTGCACTTACCTAGAGTCTAAGACTGTTGAAGATTTTTCACATAGTTATTGGCATTGTCTGTTAAGTTCAGTTGCCCATTATAAATTTTGGTGTCCATTTTTTAAATTTCTATATTTTAGTTATTAATCCTTTATGGGCTGAATATATGTCAAAGATTTTCTTCTATTCTGTAATAAATCCCCTTACTCTGTTAATTATTTCCTTTGCTATACAGATATATTTGTCAATTCTTGCTATTATAAATTAGAGTATTGGATTCCCATGGATATCTTTGTTTAAATATTGACAAAAACCAGTGATTCATATCTTTGGAGAAAAGTGCCATAACACACTGCTAGTATTCACCAGATAAACTTGTATTTAAAAGTAAAAGGACTAACAGGAAATTGTTGATCATCTAGTGTTTTTCAAAATTATTATGTGCAACATTTCATGTGATTTTCAGCACAATCCTTGAATATACATGATTTGCATTTTATAAGGTAAACATTAGGAAAAGTAAGACATGTCTCCCAAATTAGGTAGCAAGAGATTACATGGACTAATTTATTCGGCCCCTAACCCAGCTCTACTACAGCATAGTCTTTAACTAAAAGGCAGTGATGTGCAGAAACAAAACAAAAAGACATCGAATTTGTAAAGGACACAATCAACATGCAGATACTTTAATTCCTGGCAAATTTATTTTCATGTTGTTTAAGATTAAAGCAAACTCACAAAAAAGCAATGCTAGTACAATTTTATGTCAGCAGGCTTACTCGAGGAGGTAACATTCCACCCTACCAGCCACTCTCTGAGCTTACTTCTCACCAAGACTTGATCCAGAGGTTAAGAACTTGATAATTATTTCCTTATAGACTGCACTTTTATCCTTTTTCTGTAAAGCAATTACTCTCTGAGAATTAGAAATGAAAACCCTGCTGCCATCTCTCAAAGGCTGAACATAAAGATGTAAGAGAAATCTGACCACATGAAAGTCTGAGCTCCATCACAAGGCCATCACCTCTCTCACCAAACTGCACAGTAAAAACTCTTATAGGGTAGGAAGTGGTGTTCCCAGGGAACAGCAATTATGGCAGACTGGTTTGGAGAGCTCACTGGAAAGCCAAGATGAAAGGTTGGGAGCATTGTGGCTTTATTAGGAAAATGCCAAACAGTGCTAACAATGTCTGGAAAATAAGATTAACCTCTTTATTTAGAGCTCCAGAGGGAGAAAGCCGCCAATTAAAACACTGAGGTCTAGAAGTCTCATGCTGAGCATTTTGTTAAGAGATGTGTTCAGAAAAGATGTTATCATTTGGCACAGGCACATTACCCCCCCCAACAAGTATAATGCCCTAATAACTGTTGTGGAGTAAATTAAGTCTATAGATACTAAAAGGCACCCATCTATATTTTCGTTGTGACCCCACAATAATTCCTTTAAGATTATTATATTGTATAGTGTACAGTTATATTGTATAATAACTGTATTTAAATATAGTGTACTTTATTTTACGGTAAAGCAGACAAGGAATATTGTAAAAGTGAATGACATAAGATGATATCAAACAATGAAGGAAGGAGGTATGGAGAAAGGCATCTGTGACACAGGTGCCATTCAGGGAATGGGTGCTGTATCCTTTCCTAAGGACTGAGGCTAAAGAGCTTTCTCTTTATGCGGTTTCTAGATAATCATCCTCCAAGATGCTAAAATGCTTCCTGTCACTGTTTGACCTTTAGAGTCTCTTAATGAAGAACGTACCACAGTGTTCCTTGGCCTCATTTCTTTCTTTGTTCCTGTGTTCTGCATCGAGCAGACTGAGCTGTGTGAGAAGAGATAATGCAGGAAGTTAGTGGGCCTGTTTGTTTTCTGCTCCTGGTGAGTGAATGACCTTTCTGGCTTTCTATTTTATCATAGGGAAAGTTCAGTGGCAATATTAGCTCTGAATGCTAGTCCTGTGAACTCCATTGCCTTCCAGTGTTCCTCCCTGTGCAGAGGTGAGCACTACATCTGAGCTATTTGTTTAACCATGCTTTTCTTTATCTTTCTTCACTCTTCACTATCCAGTCATTTCATTTTCTTCCTGTCTTGGAATAAATGCAAATACTCAGTGTACAACATTATAAACGCTTCGTAAAATTCATTAATTCAGAAGAAAAAATAATATTCTGCAAACTTTTCTGCTAGGTTTGCATGAATATGCATGATTTCAGTTGAAATAATTTCCCTAGAGCTCTACTTCCAACTGTCAGAGTGACATCCCAGTTTATGACGTTGTCCAAACTGCTCAGGGCAAAATACACAAATATTTTGTTTGCATATAAGTTAGAAAGTCTATTATGATGCAAGCTAAAATATCTTCTGTTCTCTAAAGCTTGATAAGAAAAACATAGGACTATTTTGAAGGACTGTTTTAAAGACCTAAGACGTAAAAGAACAAAGAACTTAAAAAAACAGAAATCCAAATCATATTCTGTACGAAGTCCTAGAACATAGAGATGTCTATTTTAAGTTATTTTAGAGTTGAAACCTGATCTCGGTAGAACACAAACACTTTTCTGATTGCCCTTTTGCAGTGAATCACGGTGGCTCTAAAGTCCACATGGGAAAAACAGTAACAACAAAATCAAACCATGAGAGTGGAAGCTAGAGAAAGGATTAGTCCCATTAGTTATTAAGGGCATCATGACTTGAGATGATAAAACGTCATGAAAATAAATGGCTATGGAAGGAATGTGCAGAACTCACCGGATCAGACCCAACAGCACTTAGGGATATATATATTAGGATATAATAGGGATTATACCATATAGGTGCCATATATATTATGGTATATATGTACTATATATTAAATATATGTCGTACATATCTTATATCACATATACATCATGTGTCAAAATATATCTCATATATGTATATATATTTGCATATATAAAATCTGACAACCCACTTAGTACCCTCTCCAAGCTGCTTCCACCTTTAACTGATGCCTGTGTGTGATCTCTGTCTACTTCCTTTGCTTCCATCCTTGCTCTGTTCGACATACTCACAATAAAAATTGGAACAATATTTGAATGTATGCCGGCTCATGCTGTCCTTTGGTCCAGTCATCCGGTAACTTCCCACTTACCGAACATGAGAAGCCAACATGCTTTAACTTTCATATTTTCTGGCTTCTCATGAACTGATTAACAGGTTGGACAGCTTTTCATCCAGGCAGTTATGCTCCAGGTTTACTGAATTCTTTGCTATTCAGCTGAAAAGTCAGTTACAGGGACTACAGAGATGGCTCAGTGGTTTAAGAGAACCAGCTGCTCTTCCAGAGGACCTGGGTTCAGTTCCCAGCACCCACATAGCAGCTCTCTGTATTTCTAATTGCAGGAGGGCTGAAGCCCTCTTCTGGCTCTCACAAGCACACATGGTACACAGACATATGTGCAGGTAAAACACTCATATACAAGAAAATAAATCAAATAATAAATCCAAATGTTGAGAATGTTGCCCTGCTTCATCATTGTGCCTGAAATCCACTTCCCTCAAAAGTCTATTTGGTCAACTTCTTCATCTACACATTTTCCCAAAACATCACTCTGAGAAGAGAGTCATACCTAGCTCTCATTTATCTCCCATCTCAATATACTTCATGCTTCCTCTTTATAATAATCACCATGACAATAATAATGAACATTACTATCCCACGTTTGATATGTCAAATTGTGTGTGTATGTGTGTGTGTGTGCCGGAATAACTGTATATGTAGGTAGTCAATAAATATTTGTTCAATTAATAAATTTATTTCTATTCCTAGTATTATAGATTCTAATGACACACTACTTTTCATTTAACAAATCAGAAAAAAAAAACTTTAGTAGCTAACATAATCTGGCAAAGGAAGCATTTGCAAATACTTGTGGGAGTACGTAATGGTACAAACTGTATGGTAGAAAGAAAATCTGCTAAAATAAATGACGTCTGTGTTTAGGTTTAGGAAGCCCTTTAGGATTTTCATATGCATTAAATGACCTATCTTCAAATTATTCACTTTTTGTTTGTTGTTAAACAAAAGAACAGAAAAAAATGATTAACGTTAACAAAGAACTGATTGAATCAATTATGGGACATTAACTCAATGGATAGGTATTCAGTGAACAAAATAATGAATAGCTTTCTATGTAGTGATTTAGAAAGCTTTACCAAGAATCTTGATATATTTGAAGAGACAATTGAAAAGTAATGTGTGCAATCATCCATCAATTATGTAATAAAAAAATCAAGCAGCTATGGACTCATATTTGCTTATCTGTTCACAAAGAACCTCTAGAAGGATACAGATGAAATAAATTAGTTTTTTTTTTTTGTAGGATGAAAGTATCAGGAAAAGAAAAAAAAAGGAAAACTGGGAGTGAGGGAGAATGACCTGTTTAAAACATTGCATAAACTGATGTTAAAAGTCTGCAATGTATTTTATAAAGTATCCACAGGAAGGGTAAAGCTATGAGGACTGACTTTTCAATAACATTGTGAGGAAGGATGCAAGCAAACAAGTTCTCCCCAGAACTTAGAAACTTGTTAACTTTTGAAAATAGACTATAGCAAATTAACATGTAAATGGATTAGTTAGCTGTATGGAAGACCACACACTAAAGTAATTATTTCTTAAAAATGAGTGGTGCTAATGAAATATGAGGGTGTAGTCATATATATGAGCATGTTGAAATTGTGACTAAGACAATGCTATTAATAAATTAAAAGGAAAAGAATATGCACTGAAGGTGGTAGATAAGGAATACATATGTACAAGAGACAGAAAGAAATGATCTTAATTCATTCTTCAATGATATACATATATATATATGTGTGTGTGTGTGTGTGTGTGTGTGTGTGTGTGTAGGTATATTCATATGCAAGGGAATATATATGCATATATTTATTTTCTTGATATTTTGGCTAGCATAAATCCAGGTCCACATGGTCCTATTAATCAGGCAGACAAACACCAAATCCTACAAACCTGAAGACTAGGTTATTTTTTTAACATACCATTAAAATATTTGGAGTATTCTGTAGCTCTTGCTTCAATGATAAATTAAGGTAATTACTTAGAGGGCAACAGAGTGGGAGGAAGGAGGAACCTGAGTTAATTCCTAGCATATCCCGAGGTTTTCAATGCTATTAAGATGGGGTGGATTGCGATTAAATAGTGTGAAAATGAAGTTATTTGACTATATAGGTCCTGTAGCTGTTTAAGATCTGAACAACAACAATATAATAGAACAGACTCCACCCTGCTGCATTAGTATCATGAAACCATAGCATGCCCTGTTAACAAAGCACCCAATACAAACACCAATGCAGCCGCTGAAGAAGTTGAATCTCTGATCAGTATCTATGCAATGGAAGAGCAGTAAGATTCTCCCATGCATTTTATACTAGTGACCACTTGAGAATAAAGGCCATCCCCTTGTTCCACATCTCTCCAACAGAAGCTGTCGTCAGTGTTTTTGATCTTAGCCATCTGACAGGTGTGATATCTCAATATTATTTTCATTTGCATTTCCCTGATGACTAAGGATGTTGAGCAAATTCTTAAATGTCTTTCGGCCATTTGAGATTCTTCTGTTGAGAATTCTCTGTTTAGATCTGTAGCCTATTCTTAAATTAGATTATTTGGTATTTTGAGGTCCAATTTCTTGAGTTCTTTATATAATTTGAAGGCCAGCCCTCTGTCAGATGTGGGGTGGGTTAAGATCTTTTCCCATTCTGTAGGCTGACAGATTCAACTTCTTCGGCTTCTGTACCAGTGTTGCTATTGGGTGCCTGGTTAGCATCGTATCTCAGGGCTTTATTGCACTAATGGAGTAGGAGAGAATCTGCTCTTGTACTTGTTCATGGTTGTTTATTCTTCAGTGGCTATGGGGCCTATATAATCAACTTAATAACGTTAGTGACCTCCTACAACAGGTCACAGACGGTTTCCTCGTTTGAGGAAGGTAGAAAATCAACAACCACAGAGGTCAGAGGTCAGTTGGTATTACATAATTAGCAAGAGCCAGAGTCACAATTAGGGCTCTAATTTTTAGAATAGAAGGCATCTATGTCTCCAGGAAGTGTGCCATGTTCATGGCTGTCCTTTCCTGGCCCCTTTCCTATGTTTGTGGGGTGAAGATACTGCTTGACCCAGTATTCCCAATTAGTAAGCCTTGTCTACAGATCACTCCTTGCTTGTTGTCTTACTTTGCAGCTTCAGGACCATGCTAACTTGTCATATACATCATAATCCTGGAACCTAAATCTGCTCTTCTAGTTTGAAGCTTGAGTTCCCCTGGAAACAACCTTGACCATGAACTGGTGCATAGAAATGTTAGTAATGGGTGCTGTTGATGACTGAAGAGTTGGCACAGCTATAACTTTAACTGTGGTGTTGATAAAACAAAGATCATGCCTCTTCCACAATACACTATAAAATATAAGTTGTATAAAATATAATATATGGCTTTTCAGAATTGTCTCAACTTCAAGCCAGGGACTGACTACCTATATCACATCATTCATAGTCATTAGAAAAGATGTATCCAAAATGAATTGTAAACTTGGACAAGCTACATCCCTTTTTCTTAAGGTAACCCCTGGGCAGATGCCCACTGTATTTGGTGGCTGGGGAGAAGTGTCCCAGAGGAATAGAGAAGACATGGATGATAATGCAGAAGAACCTAATGATACTTTATTGATAATGATACTTCTTCAGTGTGGTATTCCTGAACTCTGACTAGATTTTGTCAGTTTCTATGTTTGGGTATAATGTTATAAATGTCATCAACCTTAACTCTGTAGTAAGTTGTGTTATATGAGCTGGTGATACATTTTTGGAAGGAAATCTATGAGACATATGCATAGAACTATCACTGTTTGGAGACCAGCCTCCAGGTAGCATAGGGCTCAAAGGGAAATCTTGTACATTGGCATGTACAAGACATTTCTGTCTGAAAGAGTTAGGGGAAAAAGACACTCACACACTCTCTTGATGGTTTCCTTCAGACCTTTTATTTATTCTTCTTTTGCATTCTCTATTCTTCATTTTCCTGGAGATTTCTTTCTCTCATTCTTTATATTTTCCTTCAAACTCTATCTTTCTTCTTGATATTTCCCTTCTGGTTCCTTCTTACCCTCATTCTTGATGTTTTCCTCCTAGCCCATTCTAATCCTCTCTAATTCTATCTCTAATTTTTCCCTTACAGAATCCCTGGCAAAATCTTTCAGGCAATATAAAAATTATAATGTGGTTACATTCTGTTTTTCAAGTGAATGATTATAACTAATACAAAACAAACAGTAAAAAAGCATGTTTTACATATCCCTTGTATGATTAAACATTTTACATATTACAGGTGAAAAGCAAATTATCCCAAGAACCCACATACATTCATACCCAAGCAGCTTATTATAGATTAACTGTGTGGGCAAGCAAGCTATTCTTCTTAGTTAGGTTTTTTTACTGGCAGGTTGTGTTTTGCAGTTACACAGAAAGGGCCAATTACTTTATTACTTGTTTTGAAAGGTAATCTTATAAGGAATATTAAAGGAATCACTAACCTAAACTTTTACATATGAAAAAGAATCAGTCAACTCTATTTTAAATCTTTAGGGTACATACCCACTAAACAATAGTTTTTAAAATCACAACATTGAGGGCAAAATGGGAATTTATTATCACCATTGGTCATCAACCAATCCTAGCAAGAAAGGTGCATCAGCTAGTAATAATTGGACTGCTTTGTTTTTGTTCCCTGACCTTAATGAGTTCCACATTCACCTATGCGCCTTTCTAGTACTTTAGATTATCTTCTTGGGTTTTTTACCTCAAAGGTCTTTGAAAAAACATCTTAGTCTAAGTTATTTTCAAAGCTTTGTTTCAGCTGTGATGCACTCTGAAACCTGTGAACATATCTCCCACGACTAAGGTTAAGAGAATTTAAGCTAGCTAGGCTAACTGGGACTCAATTGTTTTTCTTAATCATTAATGTAAGCCACAGTCTATATGGCTCCTCAATAGAAACTCTTGTGTTGTAGCAGTGTGACATTTCCTTGTTTATATTTTTAATCATCAACACTTTATTTAAACTAACATTATTATAATAATTTAGACATTAGAACCTAGGAAGAAATCATCTTCATATTAATCCACAGGTAAAAATGCCCAGTAGGACAGGGATGTTTTCATGAGATAAACACACTACAATACAGGCAGTGGAAATCTCCCCACACCTATTCACACCATGCCAGATCACAGAGGAAGATGGCATCAGCAAACATGTAAAGGCAGAGCAGAAGCAAAAGACATTCTGGGGTCTCTGGTCTCAGGGCCTTGCCTAACCGAGATTCACTCACCAGAGAGTTTCCTCCTGGTGAGCTGATACATTCAATAGCCAATTCAATATTGAACTTCAATAGCCACCTGCTGCTTCTCTGACATGGCCACTGGCACAGAGCATCCATATGTTTTGGATTGTTCACAGTAATTCTTATATCTACAAACATATTAAATATTATTAATTAAGTATTCTGAAATTTATTAGTACTCTTTAATAATGCAATATAAACTATTGGCAGTGAACTCTATTATGTCTTTATTAAAGACTGGACATGTTTTCATAAGCTTTGAGGGTCTGCGTTTTGCTTTTAACTATGTGACCTGTAAGTCAGCCCCCTCTTTCTGGTGCACATTGGCTAACTTCAGCAGCAGAGAGAAGTTAGCCATAAATTGTTGGTGTTAGGCATGTATGATTTGAAAGTTTTGAATCCAGTAGTCACTGCTCTCTGTGATATTTTGAAAATAAATAAATTCTCAAACACGGGCTGAAAAATCACAAAGTTCTACAATACTCATCTTGGCTAATAGATCATATCTTCAAAACTACGGGAATGTTATTGTACTCAGATTAGTGGAATCCTGTGCATGAGTCAGGGTTCAGCCGGAAATGTCTGTTCTTGTTCTTTATCATAATTGCATTTAGTTTTCTTTTGACTATTTCTTCATTGTAAAATTTGACTTTCCCTTTTAAATGTAAAATTTGCCAGAATATTTTGGACATGTCTCTTAACATTTAAGAGAATCTTTTAGTTAGTTGGGCTTCTTCAGCACCCATGCGAGAGGTGCAGAAAGGGTGTGGTTAAGGAGGGAAAAGGAAAAGGGTGATTCATGTTCATGTACTGTAAATAGCTGTGGAGAATGTGACCATAAGGCATAGCACAAGTGTTGATGCATTGTTTTAAACATATTTTTGGCTTTAATAATTAGGTCTTCAGAGTAGAAAATTGCTGGGGAGGAAAGCCAGATTGCAGGGGCTGAAGGACAAAGCCAGTAAGGAGAAAATGGTAGCAGCTGGCAGGGTTTGCTAATGGGCGAACATGTTCCTTCTATGGTTGAAAATAAGGATTAAAGGCAAAGAGCAGAAACATATTGATATAGAGACCCAAGAAAAAGAAAATGTAAGTATTATGTGCAGCAGATGAAGGGCAAATAAAAAAAATGGTTGAATATGTATAATAATTAGTTTTTCAAAATGTCAATTTTCTATTTTCTTGTTCCTTCTCCTTATCTCTTTTTTCCCTTTTTACTTCATATTTTGGTTCAGCAAACTTCAAGTAAACTCCCAAAGGAGGGACATAACTGATAGTCTTACATAGCTATGACACATATGAACCACAAGGACCAGAATGCCAAAATATCATTAAAGGTGCAGTAGTGGCAGACATACTTTGGCGTAAACAAATAACTCTCTAATTGGACTTAAGACCGTCTCACAAGAAAGAAATCATGCCTGGTACTGAAAATCTATTCATCTACTTGGGGATAGCGAAGTCATGGATCTTACAGGATAACCTACAACTACCATTCTACTAAGCCAACATAGTCCTACATTCTAAATATTTGTCTTTATAGACACAGTTTAACCCACATTTAACCAATTTCACATTTAACAGTTTATACCACATTTAACCCACAGTAAAATGCAGTCCCCACCCTTCATCAAAGAAACACCTCCTTTCAACAGATGGACACAACTACAGAAATCCACAACTAATCAAAAGGCAGAGTTGTAGAGTCCAGTCCCGGCTCATCCATTTACAAAACAACTTCTCTTCCTAAGGCTCAGGAGTCATTGCAGATAAAAGGCCAGAAGCCAGAGTAACAGGGAGTTTGCTGTGAGACTATATCTCCTAGAAATTTCAGAAGTCACACCCGTAAAGTCTCACCAATATAGACGACTAAGAATAACCTGAACAAAGTCAATACCATGTATTCTTTGTGGGCTAAACTATATATTTCTTTTTCTTGTCCACACCACCATGAGAGGTATCTTCTCAGACCACCATTCGTACATACAGATGCTAACCTTCCTTTTACAATACTAATCACACAGGATAGAAAAGACGATGACTGTAAAGGAAGCATCTCTGTCTCCAATCCAATAGCCTTGATTATCTAGTTTAACTATGAAAAAGCTCCTTTTGTCTCAGGTTTGTGCTGGTGAGGGTGATGGGATAGCCGCAGGAGGGCATCAGGTCAAGGACATTGACACATTTAAGTAGAAAGAAAAATTATATTCAGAGAATGGATCCTTGAGCAACAAAACACAAACTCAGAAACAAAATGAGTGAGAAGATGGAAACTTACCACCCAAAGAGAAAGTTGGCAACTTGTAAAGCTAACTCCAATAAAGGAGAAGTGGGTTTGTATGAGTGGGGGAATGCTCTCTACAGAGGTTGCTTAATAAAGTGCTACAGTACCAATACAATTTGCTTTATGTGCTTGGCAGGATAGTCAAGAATCTTCAAATGTGAAGAGCATACTGAATGCCATCCAAAACTTCAATTCATTTTTTTTTTAATTCTCTTGATCTGTGAAGAAAAATGGGAGAGTTGGAAGTTAATTTTTGTTATATTTGGCATCTGTTCTTCTCTCAAGTAATAACTCCGAAGAAACTTTAATTCTGTGATAAGAATAATCTGCCAGAACAAAGCCAAGATTGTCTTTTGAAATTGAATTTAGGAAACCAGAGAGGAATTTCATGTCTTAAACAAAATATGCAAACAATCTCCTGTTTTATTTTCCATTGTAGATGCAACTTTACTTCTCCATCTGGGGACCTTCAGTGTCCCCATGGCTGATGATCTCCACATTCATATCTGAACAATGCACACACACACACACACACACACACACACACACACACACACACACGTGTGGATATATGTATCACATTATAAATACTACAGTCTGAATCCTTTAAAAAATAGGAATTATATGTACTGTACAGTGTGTACCTTATTGTTATGAACCAAATAGATTTTTTTCCAGGATACTAAAGATATTTGTCCATTTAAAAGATTCCCCTAGTCCCTCTTTTATATATTTTTTTCTATTAAGTCCTCCTCTTTTTCCACACCAGATTCTTTAGGTTTTCTGAATTCTCTGGAACACATTCACTCATAAACGTACGCTTCCCTTGGCATCCTATGGTGAAAATCATCTAACTCTGCCCATGCTAGTCATGTCACCAGAGTGTTTGAAGGACAGGCTGGCATCCCATGCTCACTTGCTGCCCAGGCAGGAGCCAAAACATACTGTTAAATTGACACTGTTAAAATCACTTTTCTAAGGAAGCCCACAGTGCCATACATGGATGCGTTTTCCACTAGAACTGGCTAGCTCACGCTTCCAGAAATAGTTTTTCTGAATGATTTGTGTTAGCTTTGTTTTGTTTGGTGTGGGGAAGAAATGAATACACAGGAATATATTTTATAGTAATATTCTAGGAACTCATCATTCCTTTATGAGGATAACCCTTAGGCATGTAATTTTCCCTAAAGAACGCTTCAAAATGTGATATGTTTCCTCCATCTTTCCTGCATCAAAAAAGGCCTGTAAACTAATGAACAGAAAAATCTCACTAAGTGATGCATAAACTGCATCTAATTCATCAATTTATTTCATGGCCCACTTTAGGGCAAGAAAATCGAAATTAAAGCCTCAAGTGCTGGAGGGAAAATAAAAGAATCTGTGGCTATAGAAACAGTTCTGCATAATATAGTATAGTCATTTGGTGCTAGTCTTTTAAAACACATGGCATTTTCAATCACATAGGAATTTTAAACATGTCACCTGAGTCTTCTGCTTCCCATGGAGCTAGCTTCTTTAATACCGTCAGGCCCACCAACAGGATTGATTGGAACAAATTTCCTTTGTAACAAATCAATGCCTAAAGATGATTTGATTCCTGAATCAAACACAATGTTCATTCTTTGGAAGGGAGTTAAGATGTAAGGAGGAGGAGGAGGACGAGGAGGAGGAGGGGGAGGAGGAAGAGGGGAGGAGGAAAAAGGGCAGATCAAATCTCTTTTAACTGTCATTGTATTCATGGTAGACATACTTATGTTCCTCATATTCACATAACTCTGTCAAAAAGAGTGAATTTGCCTGCATCATTGTTGATGGGAGCAAGTTACCTGTTTGTATACATGAGTGTGTGTGTGTGTGTGTGTGTGTGTGTGTGTGTGTGTGTGAGCATGGGTATCTTCTTCAATTTTTCTCCATCTTATTTATTGAGACATGATCTCGCACTGAATTTGGAGCTCACCGATTTACTGGGATAGGTGAGCAATACTTTTTGGAAATCCACTCCACTATATTCCTCCCCATTTCTGGGGTTTTAAATGTATGCCACATTGTGTGTGTGTGTGTGTGTGTGTGTGTGTGTGTGTGTGTGCGCGCGCGCGCGCGCGCGCGCGCATGCTACGGCGCAAACTTGGGTACTCATGCTTGTGCTGAATGCTTCTTAGCAACTGAGACATATCTCCAGGACCTACTTCTTTTTAATAGCTTCACAGGAGTTGTCGACCTTTCTCTATTTTGCCAAAAATAGTATTGCCTGCAGCTATGCTCAATTTACAGGTTATGGGAGCCAAATTTAGAAGATTGTCTTATTAAAGTTTTCATTCAGGCAGAACAAGAAAGAGAGATAAAATAGATTGTCAAATTAATGTAAAAGATCCTGTGTGATCAAGTTATCTTGTCTTATACATGCTCCATATTAGCATCATCATGTCTATCTTGTTAGCAATTTCTCACAGTGTTTTGCATTGCCTGGGGCTGGATTAATGTTTGCTAAATATATAAAGAAAAGCAAATCTATTAAGGATGCATCCTTCTGAGAAAATACAAAGATTGTTAAAAAAAAAAAGGCATACAAACCACAATTTGTGAATGCAACAGTCAACTGACATTAAGACAAATACAGAGAAGGATAAGGTATTATGTTCTTTTGTTTGCCATCAGAAATGGGCATGTTGAGGCTTAAGAGGAGAGAAAATCTAGGTGAATACTCTTGTTATAATACATTTTTAAAGTATTTGCTGTAACTTGATCCTGACTGGCATCCTTCCAGGTCCCCAAGTTAAACAAGCAAAAAATTTTTAGAAAGATGTGTTTTTTCTTCACCTAGATTTGATGTGCAGATATTGTGGAGTCCAGTTTCAAAGCGTGTCTATAATCATGACACTGAATAGTCTGCTATCACTGCAATTCAAAGTAATCCTTTCCCTTGCCAAGTTCACTCTAGTGTAGCCCAGTGCACTATCAACCTACAGTAACAAAAATGTACACACTAAACTGGTTCAGGTCATTCCAAAGGCTTCCATTAAAACTGTAGTTAAAACCCAAAGTCTCCTCCATTATCACAAGATCTTCCTTCTCTGAGTTTTGCTGTCTCCTAAATTTCTTCTCCTCCATTCACCACTTGCAAAATGTGATCCACAATGACCACCACCATGTCCTCAAATACTCCAGGATTGCTCCCGCTTCCAGACCTTTGTTCTCATTCTAGGCAATGCTCAAATATCACTTCTACTTCAGGATGGTGTTCTCATTAGTGTGGAAGGCAGAGCTCTCTTTCTTCTTCCACATAACTTTATTGGGTCCACCAATTTTCCTACAATATGTTTTAATCCAAGATGCTCTACAATACTTTCACTCTATATTTGCTCCTCATTTCCACCAAGAAGTTGTCATGTCTAGGGCCAAGATTCTTGTCTACTTGGGCTGGCCTTGTACCCCTGCTCCTGCTATCAATTTCTGTCTTTGGGTTAATATAGCTGGGATAAAACAACATGAGCAAAAGCAAGTTGGGGCAGAAAGAGTTTATTTGACTTACTCTTCCACATCATTGCTCATCATTGGAGAAAAATCAGAACAGGAACTAAAATAGGCCAAGAACCTAGAGGCGAGAACTGATAGAGAGGCCAGGAAGGGTTGCTGCTTATTGGCTTTGCTCTCATGGCTTGCTTAGCCTGTTTCATTATGGAACCTGGGACCACGACCTTAGGGTGACACCACTTACAATGAGCTAGGCCCTCCCACACCAATCACCAATTAAGAATATGCCTTACAGGTTTGCCTACATCCCAATTTTATCATCTCTCAAATGACTCTAGCCTGTGTCTAGTTGACATAAAACTAGTCATCACACTATTTTTCTTACTGAAGTATCTATATAACCTAGAATTCTACTTTGTGTATAATCACATACTTAGTGGGTTGTACTGAATAATGAATGACAACAACTTTGTGCAGAATAAACATGCTGTTACAAGTACCACAAACCAGGTAACTTAAACAAGAAATGTGTTCTGAAACATGGAAAGTTCTCCATCAAAATTAAGGTAGACTTGTTGCTTTACAAGTACCATCAGCACGTAGATGAGAAAGATCACAGTCCTCAATTTATCTTCTTTAAAGAATTCCAATCCCATGAAATGAATAGGAATCCCACCAGTAGGAACACATCCAAATTCAATTGATTCCCAAACTATTTACTGCCAGAGATCCATCCAACACTTAACCTTAAACAAATGTAGAATGAATGTAAACATTCAACCCATAGATACTAGGGTTTTTGTTTCTTTATTTGGTTCGTTTTTATTTTGGTGGGGTTTGTTTTGTTTTGTTTTTTTTTTATTTTAGGCATTAAAGACTATTTTTTTAAATAAAAAGAACAAATTAATCAACAATTGTTAGTTGATAATACAATCTTTATTTATGTAGCAGCTATAAAAGACATAAAATGTGGTTCTTAATCTGTTGTTTGTAATTGGTTAGGAAACAAATCTGATTTGTACTAATCACCAGGAAACTATAACTCGTGATCTCACAGCATCGTTCACAAACGTGAACATCAATAAAAACCACCTAGAGAGCTAATGAAAAACTGACTGTAGAACCTAAACACCCTGAATTACTTGTTCAGAGTCAAATGAGAAAATGCTGAGTTTCAAGTTCCTAGCATGCTCTTGTTGCTATAGGAACACAGCCGCAGTATTCTCTCACTGAAATGCTTATCAATCCTGGTTTCACAGTGTATCAACCGATTTATTTTTACTTACAAATATAAAGTGGTAGAGAGACACCAAACCTAGAGATTCATGCTTAATTAGTGTAGGATGTGGCAAGGTCATCTTGATAGTATTATCTATTCACTGAATAATGATTCCAGAGTTCATGTTTTCACATTAATGCAATAGAGCTTAGAAAGACTATTCGAGTTGGGAAGTACTGTTCCAATGAGCTAATGCATCATATGCAATAATCAATTTTGCTTCCTTTTAGTATCATTTTTTAGATTTTTGAGGTAATCAGGTGTGATGGCTAATTTCTATTATCAATTCATGAGATGTATAATCATCCTTATAAGGCAAGACTCCTGGCACACCTGTGAGGTATTATCTAGATTAAGATGAGACAACAAATACTTGTCAGAGAGATTATCTTGATTAGGTTAATTGACATCAGAAGAGCCCTCTCATACTGTGAGTGTCAGCATTTCCTGGGCTAGGGTTCTGGACATTATGGAAGTGGGTGTTCCAGAGCATTCTTCCTTGTATGTTTTTGACTGTGGATGTGTGTCATGAGCTGCTTCAAGCCTCTGCTGATGTAACTTCTCCATTACAATGAAGTGTAACCTCAGTCTGTGAACAAAACTAAACCTTCCCTCCCCTAAATTGCTTTAGTCAGAGTATTCAATCCTAGCAACTAGAAATGTAACTGGGATATAAGGTAAGACCTTCTTTTCAGTTCCTATCAATACTCTAACTTTGATAGACAAGAAAGGAAAGAGAAGCTTGTGGTTAATTGGGGGATGTTCATTTTGTGATTCAATGCCAACTTGAACAGTTTTATTTCTA
Source organism: Peromyscus eremicus (assembly GCF_949786415.1). Classification (NCBI taxonomy): domain Eukaryota; kingdom Metazoa; phylum Chordata; class Mammalia; order Rodentia; family Cricetidae; genus Peromyscus; species Peromyscus eremicus. Next base: position 12,463,109 of record NC_081437.1, on the reverse strand, counting down.
TTTCCTTGTACAACAACAAATAATTCCAGCACATTCTAAGAAGGCTGTGTGCTACAGCTCAGATGGAAAGGTATTCTAGTAGGAGGGAGCTAAGGAATACCAACCATAGGTCATATCACATAAGAGATTTATTGGGAGGGAAAGAGCCAGGAGGATGGCTGACTCTGCTTGGGTGAGAAGCAGCAGCAATCTAGACAGAATACAGGGTTTGTATAGGGTTTCTTGTGGGACAGAGCTTTCCAGGGTGGCCTGGGCTTGGAGGGATTATGTGACCTGTTTTGGGGGCAAGCTCAGTGATTGGTGGGATTCTTTCTCCCTGTAGGGCAGGGCCTGGATACTTTCTCACCTCAGGTCCAGAAAAGGCCATTATAGCCATTAGGGATGTCTGGGGGTGGGGCCTGGTCATTGGAGTTCCATAGGGACAGGTCATAGCTTTTGAGTTGGAGCTCCTCAGGCAGGGGCCTGGAGAGGTTCAGGCCCAGGAGCCAGAGTAGTGTAGGGGGAAAGCCTGACAGAGGGAGGTCTTCAAAGCGTAGGGCTTACAAAAGGAGTATCTGCCCTTGGCAGGGAAAGCCATCCCAGTCCTATGAGTTGGTGGTTGAATATCCAATAGACTGCATCAGGAGAATTACACATCTGGATCCCAATGGCAATCTGAAATATTTTGTTTCTCAGAATAGAATTGGTGTGGTTGTAGCTAGGTTCTGGGGGGCTTTCAAAGTTAGCAGTATGGGGGTCCCAACCCAAGCCCTCACTGAGATCATAGGTGTTCTAGAATACCTCTTGGGGTGAATTTAGGAGACCATTTCAATCTACTGCAAAGTCTCTTGTAAGATGAACCTTCACCAACACAGAAATTGGGTGTACTTAATCTCCAGGAGAGTCAGGATTCCTAGATCACAGCTAACCACCAAAGAAATCTCAACTGAAAGCGGTATGCAGCATCACACGTTGCTGGCATATCTTTTCCATAGGACAAATGTCCTAACACTACACTTCATGCTATTTGACAAAATGGGACATTTAAATCCTCATTTTTAAGAAAGATGAATCACAGAGTCACAGAGTCTGTAAGGATTGTTTTGGGCCTGGAACTTTCTTCCCTGAGCATCCTGAAGAAAGAGATAATGTTTTATTCATCTGTTGCTCACATTCACTCTCCCAGTCTAGCATAACACGTGGAGAGCATGGGCTGAATACTGAATTGAATGTTTTTTTTTTCTTCCATTGGTCCTATTTCTGCTTTCACCAATGTTTTTTTATTTTCTCTGTGGGTTCTGTCTTCTCAGTGACAGTAAACAGAGTAAGTATGTAAGTTATGAGTCTGAGAATCATTCAGATACCTTTAAAAAGCCATTCTGTTTCTTTCCTGCGAGTGTTGTTTACTTCAGAATAAAGACAGCTGCTCCACTTGACTGTTCTCATATCTTAGAGTATCCACAGTGCTCAGCATCTTACCACTTGGTCTTAGAATGGACGCACCAAAGCTGATGTTAATGGATATTCAGAGGGAATATGTTGAAGGATTTGGGGGAACTGCAGAGCATTGAAATTTTTTGTGGAATTTTGTCCATGTGTATTAAACACTAGACGGAATATCATTATTTGTTTTCATTTCCTAATGGGAGAGTGTCTGTAATTGCTCAAAGAATAAGAATTGGGGACATATTATGGCTCAGCAGGTAAAAGTGCTGGCTTCCATGCCTGATAACATGAGTTCAGTCTTCCACATGGTGGAAGGAGAGAACTGATTTGGGTTATACTTACCCTTCATGAAGACATACACATGCACACAATATAAATGTAATCAAAATAATTTTTAAAGCAAATTGCTGATATAAATTACTCAGTTTAACACTGTTGGTCTGAAGATATGATCCCCCAAAATTAATTTTATGTTATAGTACAATCTGATCAATCAAAAAGAAAGCTAGTATTTTCTCTAGTCAAATAGTCAAAACACTAGTTTTCTTCTAATGGAAAGCAAGTTGTCAGGTGCCTCTAGCATCTATTGCTCAGTTAATATGGTATTTATTTATCTGTAAATAAAACCAGTGAATCTTTTATCATCATTCACACAGACAGTCATGCATAAACGCACACATTATTAAGCCAATTTAAATGGCTTCCTTCATATATTTTTAAAGTGGATTTCTTATTTGACATTTACACCTGTCAAAACTCATCATGTTGACTGGAGCCTGTGAGAGTCATGGGCAGTTTCACATATTGGTTTGTTACGTTAATTAACCTTTCAGGTTTCCAGTCACATATAAATTTGATAACTGTGACTTCTCTCTCATTTCTCTAAGCTGTGGATCCAAATATTGACAGGTCAATACCAGCCCACAAGAGACATCAATTCACATTGCTACGAAATTCTGCATCTACAATCTCTAGGGATTTATCAGTCAAATGTAGTGTCGTGTTAGATGATGTATCGCTTGCCAGTGTATTAGACATATTGGATAATGCATTTATGAAATTAGGAATTTCTTGTCAACAGCATGAAATTTGCTAACACTACTACCTAAGGCAATAAATTTAGTCTGGACAAGAGTAGAATTGATACACCATTGTTAGTTTGCATTCAGACACTGGGTTTTCATTTTTTAAATTTTGCTTGGTAATTACAGAACATCATCAAATAAAGACAATTATTAAAAGGAAATCGTCAATGCAAAGCAATCATTTAATTCACAGTAAACACATAATTGAAATTATAAATATCAGTTATGAACTAGTCACTTCAAAAGTCACAAAAAATCATATTAAAATATCTTTTTCAATCAGAAAATTTACAAAGAACTGGCTGGATTTGCTTAACCTGTTTTAAATATTATTATATTCTACACATTTATCAGAACCACATGTATACATTAATAAATACAATGTTTATGACCTTAATCACCATTTAAAAATAAATCTTAAAAAAGTAACTATACTGGAATGGTAGATTGTGCTTATGAAAATAAACCATTGTTATATTCCCAGCATGACTAAATATCATGTTAATAGATAGACTTAAAAATGGTCATTCAAAAATATGCAGTTTTTGATCCTATACATACAAAGTTTAAGGCAACCAACCATCATAAAATTAGACAGAATAATGTTTAACATGACTATTTTAGTTCTTTCTTGAGATTAGGCATAAGGGAAACAAGAAATGTCTTGTATGGTAATCTGGTTGGATCATCACCCAGATGCAATTTTTTTTAATAAAAATACATATTAACTAAATGAAGGTATTTGACATTTTAAATATTTAGTTTTTGATAATATTAAAATATAGGTATTTGGATATAAATTTGCAAGTTTTACATTTGCATTGGATGTAAATGTGATTTTTCCCTGTGTTTATTTTTTTTGTTTCAGAATTTTTAGCTACTACTATTATTTACGTATTTGATTTACCAAAATATTTAAGATTCCAAATATTGACCATGTCATAATTTTCAAATTCACTTTTTAAAGGCAATTAAAAAATCATCATTTTAAATAATTTAACTGTTTTCTGAGACACACATTCTTAATTTGTATTTGACTACAATTCAAAATATAATAGTAGTTCAGGTTATAGGAAATCCTATGACAATTTTGAGTTAAGACTTCAGTAATAGAATCCTCAAATTATTTCAAAGTTATTAGTTAGATTAACTTTAATAGACCATAGAAAATTATTAACTGGGCTTTATGTTTTGGGAAGATATTGCATTTGGTTGAATTGTCGGCCAAGGAGGGTCCTATGGAGATCCTTAAACAACCTAAGCATTACTTTTCAACTTTAGTTTGAAAATTCATCCAAAATTTCAGCATCTGCAATGAACAGTCTTTCTAACAATGTTTATTTAGGTAGCATCTAAAACTAAAGAAATATGAGATTTCTAAAATCTATGTCTTCAAATAGTAAAAATATTTTTAAGAACTCTATATATGATGCTGTTTCATAATGAATCTTAAGTGCGGTTTTGTGAGAATAATATTCTTTTTATTCTCTACTGGAAATATATCATTTTTACAAATAATTTCTTTTCTAACTTCTCAATAGGTTTACTCATGTTTATATTTTTCTTATTTTATTTTTAATTAGATAACCTTTCATAGTTACAGCGTGAAAATTTGATGCATGTTTTCAGTGTACAAAGATAAAGTCATAGCAATTAGCATTTTTCTCATTCTCTCTCTCTCTCTCTCTCTCTTTGCTTTAAGCTTTCAATATTCTCTCTCCTAGTTTTTCACAAAAATATAATAGATTGTTATAGTCAATAAGGACTTTGTCCCTCTTCTCTCATTGAACTATGGTATCTTCTATCTACAGCCCTTCTATTCTTCTTCTTCTCTCCTGTTGAGCCCCTAGTAATCACTGTTAATTCTCTTCATTTAAGATATATTTTAGTATATACTTAAATATCAGCACCAAAGAAGGCCTTTTAACTTCTTTTGATCTGTCAAATTCTTCCTCTCATTTTCAATGATATGTATTTATTTATGTCTGTGACACTTGTCTAGATTTTCCTTAAAAATTGATTTATCTGACTATATCCTTTTAAAATGTTACTAATTCTTTGAAAGTTTCATATTTTATGCTTTAAATGTTTTCATCCCTCTACCTTATACCTTCTAAGATTCATTCCTTACCCATCCAGTTGTATGTGCCATTGTTTTTAACCCAACAAACCCATGCTGCCTACATACTCTTAGGTGTGTGAGCATTCACTGGAATGAGTTAGACCTACCAGGGCCATATCCTTGAAGAACACAAACTATCAATTATCAATAGCTATTCAGTTATAGGTGGAACTTTCTGCCTGTGTCTCCTCCCCACGCTAGGATCTTGTCTGACTTGAGTTTATGCAAGTTTTCTGTGTGTTATCACAACCATTATGACTTCAAATGTGCAGCTGCCTTATTGTGTCTGAATACATTGATCCCTTTTGCTTATCTACTGCCTCTGGCTCTTAAACTCTTTTTGCCCCCTATTCTACAATTATTCCTGAGTCTTGAGAGGAGGGGTGTGCTATAGGTGTCATAGTTAGGACTGAGGACTCTATGGTTACTTATTCTCTTCCCTTTGGCCAGCTTAGGGTCTCTGTGTTAACCATTATCAACTGCAAAAAGTAAAGAAACTTCTCTGACGAGTTTGAGACATGAACTAATTTATAGATAAACTAGAGGGCTTTACAAATCAGTTTATATCCTATTAGTAGAGTAGTACTAGTAACCAACTAGTAATACTACTAAAACCAGTTGATTTTTTCTGAATGGATATAACCTATGTAGGAAAAAGGCTTAACTCTAACTTTTTAAGGTCTAATTGAAATTGAAAATACATAACTGCAAAACTTTTGTAGAAAATGTACAAAATTCAAAAAAATGTCTCTAAGGTTTCAGATATTCTAGGCTGAATCCATTAGCATATCAAACTTTTGAGTTTCAATACATTTATTGTGATATGACTTATAGCCAGTATGTTATAACCTATCAAAAGTATCCACTTCAATGTGGTGTGTGTGTGTGTGTGTGTGTGTGTGTGTGTTGTTGTTGTTGTTGTTGTTTATATGTATAGAACATGCATGTGAGAGAGCATACATGCATGCGTGGAGGTATTCACAGAGGCTGAAAACAACCTCAAGTGTTCAGATGTTGCTCCTCAGTCACAAGTTCCCCCCACCCTGAGACTGGAACTCTCACTGTCCTAAAACTTACCAAGTAGGCTAGGCCATTGGCGATCTAGGCAGTAAGTTCCAGCGTTCTGCCTGTTTCCAGTTCTCCAAAGCTGAGGATACAAGCAAGTGCATTAAACCATGCTGTTTTGCAGTGTGAGTTGTAGGGATGGAAGTAAGATCTCCTGCTCACAAAGAAATCATCTTAGTGACAGCTATTTCCTAGCCTTTTGGTGAGTTTTAACCAACTCACACACCTATGAATATTCCACAAAGAAGATGTAAAGCATTCCTGCCAACTGAGTGGACTTCCATATTCATCCTCACAGCCTTCCCCACCCATACCCCACATTCCAAACAACTTCTGACCTGCTTTCTTCCACTATCAACCGGGTTCTATTTTCCAGAAAGCTGTGAATCCTCTCACTAAGACTTAGAGCTTCGTGTAGAGCACGTGTATCACTAAGTTGGTTGTTTTTTTTTTTTTTTTTTTTTTTTTTTTTTGTTTTTTTGTTTTTTTTTTTTTCACCTTTCCTGGAGCTCACTCTGTAGCCCAGGCTGGCCTCAAACTCACAGAGATCCGCCTGGTTCTGCCTCCCAAGTGCTGGAATTTAAGGCGTGTGCCACCACTGCCAGGCACGGCTAGGTTGTTTCTTGTTCTCTGCTACCCAGCTTGACTCTGACTGGAGGGGGTCTCTGCTGTGCATCTACTAACACTAGAACCTAAAAATAGCTGTGTTTGAAATTGTTTGTTGTCAATATGTATCTCAGCCAGTTCATTGCCAGGTGCTCTAGAGACTGGAGAATCTCAGTCTGTTATTAGGGGCCGTCAATTGCTGTTTGAGTTCATATAGACAGGTACACAGAAATTCTTTGCTTTCATGTCATGGAGACACATTATTGTGTGGAGGATTATTCTCCTACATTTATTTTTAAAGATTTGATTCTATTTTTTGAATGGAATGTTCTAGCAAATCAGATAGGTCTTCTTTCAGAAATACTCAGGAAGTCAATGATGACAGAAGTCTTGCAGAAATTAAATCACTAACTTCATTTATTTTGTTAATAAATAGATTCATTGTAATTTACAACACAGAATAAATCTATTTTATCTCCTTTTGGAGAAAAGCATGTAATAATTTTTTATTTCAATATTTCAGAAATATTTCAGTGTTTATTAAATATGAAAATATAAAATGAAATTAACCTATAAGTAATATCTATTTATTCATGACTTTTTCCTGTGACAAGAAAATTTCTTTTGAGAATTTCACACATAAATAATGTGTTTTTACATTACTTCCCTAGCACCTTATTCTCCTCGAACTCCTCCTGTGTCTTCTTGAAGTTCTCTCAAATTCATAACTTTTCCTTTAATTCTTACTGTTAGATGCACACACTAAAGTGCGCATGCACTCACACACACAAATATACACAACCACATGTAAACAAACATAACCTTCTAAATCTACCTGATGTTGCCCATATGTATATACATTTTTAAGGATAACTACTTAGGATTGGGACATCTATCTGGGGATACCGAGTGTCCCTTTCTGAGTAACCACAAATTGCTTGGCTTTGTGGCTTACCAGGCCTGAGGGTGGGTAAAAGTTGCCTGTCATATGGGGAAACTAGCTCATCTTGGTCCTCTGATCATCTTTCCACTCCCTCTTCCATTTGAGCCTTAGGTGTGGCAAAATTCTAAATATCTTTTAAAAATAAAACACTTGCCTTTCAGTATATGCTTTAAAAAGCACCAGTCTCTCTTTTCATAATTTGCATATTTGTTCAATTATCTCACAGTATAGAACTCTGTGAAACTTGACATGCTGAATGGATAAATCCAGAACTCTCAAAGCAAAACAAAAAATATAATTATGACTGAATATTTACATGAAAGGCTCTAATTTTAATTAGAAATCTGGGTCTATTTATGAACTGTTTTCACAATAGAATTATGAAACTTAAATGTAGATGTGTAATCTACATTACTCAGAATAGGAGTCTTGAGAATTTATCAGTAACAAGGAAAAGTCATTTACTCCAAAAATTTAAAGTGAGATATTCTCCCCACTTCTGATTCTCCAGGTAAAAATACATGATGAGATCTTTAATGAAAATTCTAATTATGTATTGAAAGTACTGAAAATATGAAGTTCCATATTTTGGAATTAGAAACAGTTCTAAATTCCTTGCATAGTATAGTACAGAATTATTTATAGTATGGACTTTTAGTTACTTCTATCTAGCTCATTTCCTGGTATTTGAATTCTGGGGCCTGGCATATAGAAACAAGATCAGTTCCATTTAAAATTGACACTACATTCAAAATAGAAACAAGAGACTATCAATATAAATACATCTAAAAACAGATCTCAAATACTTCAATTTTAATAGATACCATTTTGCTTTACAAAGAGTCACAGTGAAAGTGAATAGTTTCTTCACTTTTAATTACATTTTAATCACAGCAGTATTTTATTAATGATTGCAATGTGTATATTGGTCAGAGGATTTTCCTTGACCTGCAATGTTGTTAATTTTGTTATTGGATAGTTATGAGCACGACATAGTGTGTTTTGATCCAATCCATTCCCCTGTCCCATCCCTCAATTCCTTCCCTTTTTCATCTACCTCTTTTTTAAAAAATATAACTTCATATGCCTTTTAAAAAGACCAGCTCTCCTGGTACCAGAAGGTGCCATGCATGCTTCCAACATAAGGAAGGAACTAATAGTCCTACCTAGTTATGATGACGATGAACCAGAAGGAGCTTGGGATAATAAATCTAAGAGTGCAATAACAGTACACATGCTTTGATGAAAACCACAGCTCTCTGATTAAGCATCAGGCCTGCCCTACAAGAGGGAAATCATGACTGGTACTGGAAACCAAGCAGCTACTCAAGACTAGTGAAGTCGTGGATCTTGGAAGAGAACCTACAACTGACAGTTTACTAAACCAGCATGATTGCTAATGACATTCTAAATGTGTATTTTTATATCCATTGTTAAGTGCATTCCTACCTCCCATCGAAGAAACTTCTCTTTGCATCAGATAAAAAACATTACAGAAAACTACAAACAATCCAAATGAGAATTGTGGAGAACAGTTCCAAACTTTTACATCTATCACAACTCCTATTCTTTTAAATTTGCATCAGCACTTAATCTTTAAAGGCGTCTTTTAACTTCAGGAGGTATTTGTAATTTTAAATGTCTTCACTGGAATTTGGAATCTGCCTTTATTTGTTCTCTTCATGTTTTAAGTTTGCACAGTAACAAATCAGAAAATATTTGGGGAAGAATGATTCTAAAATGCCGAAAGTTTTTGATGTTTCAGGTATTAAGTTGGATTAGAAAATCATAGTCCTTGTGTATATGATAACAGCAATCTAAGAATCTATGGGACTATAGTCTAGACACATCATTTGGAATATGTGAGACCATAAATAGTTACTCTAACAATATTTGGTTTTTTCAGTTGCAAATTACAGGTGACAGAATTATCTACACATAGAACTACAAAGATTAAGAGAAGCTGTTCTTCATAATCACATTGGATACATTCTTGTCATGTCTATAAAATGGTTTATACCTATGCTTAATTTTAAATATTATTACAGTCTTCGGTTTTAGGATTCCTCCTCCTTGAACAATATTGCTTATAAAATGTATTGTTGTTATCAAATATGACTTCTTCCAGATTTCTGGAGTTTATATATACACATAAAAGATATGCTTGGAAACAATTTAGATATTATAAATCCTCTTATAACATATAAAGTTGAATTTGTTTATGAAACCTGTCAGTAACAATTCTCCAAAAAAAAACCCCAATGCTTAATAAATTAAATAACCCAAAAAATTCAGTATTCTCACAGATCCCTGTTCTGATTATACTACTTAGTTGAAAACAAACAAAACCAAGAAGCTGGACATGGTAGCATATACCTGTAATCCTAGAAGTTGTTATTTTATATGCTGACTTCATGTTAGTCACAATTCCCTATAAGAACACGCACACTTCTTAAAATGTACTGTGAACCTATTGAAAAGCAACATGCTTTTATTTCCTTGTTGATAATTAATTTTACATTTCACCCAACAGTTATTCAGTGTTGCATGGGAAGTAATGATCCAGTGCAGAACTTTAAAGGATATGCATGGATTCTTTATAAAATATCAAAAGAGCAAGATGCCACACCTTAAATATCAGTTGTTTCTTTCTATGAAGGGATGAAGCACAGATTCCCATCCTATTTTGTTGCACATGATAGAGCTGCCACTTCTGAAAGTCTAGGTGGTAGAAGCATCCTAGTTAAGAGTATCATTTTAAAAGAAAGCAGAACTGTTCACTGTTCTGATAACTTTGTCTTTTCCTCTTGGCAGGGATCCTCTGCCCCTTTTTGAGGTGTGTTATTATCTTGAATAAGTCATCTCTTGGTTTGTGGAATGACAGCAGTTAGGAACAACAGTAGGAATAGTTCTTATGCATAATGTCTAAGTATGTGTTATTTGAAAACAGTACTTCATGTCTAACCTTAAGCTAAGTAATTTAAACCAAGTAAGTTGATTTCCCCTCATTTGTAATGTTAACTATACAGTAAATATTGCAGGTTCTGAAAAAATATGTCTCTCTTAAATATTATATTTTAATGAGTTTTTGACTGATATTTATCAATGCTTAAGGTATTAGAGAACTAATGAAATGCATTATTCTCAAAGATTACAGTTTTCTGAGTATACTGTTTAGTTGGAAACAAACACACACATGACGAGGCTGAACATTGGCGCACACACCTGTAATCCCAGAACTTGACAGGCTAAGACAGAAGGATCCCCAGGTAGAAGATATCCTAGGCTATAACACAAAGAGCTGAATTCTAACAAACAAACAGCCACAATTCTTGAGTAGAGTGTGTTGCTGAAGTTAGGATTCACAGTGATTTGGCTTCCTCTTTCTATCCCCTCTGGTATTAATTTCCCCATCTGAATCCTGGCAGGGCATTACCCTGTAGCTATCTTGGAAGGATACTCTTCCTCACTTTGGAGTGTACAGGCATGCTCTGACGTCCATCAGTGTATCATTTTCACTGAGAGTCATGACTCCATGTGTGTATTGTCACTAGATTTTATTTACTGCAGAGATGTTTTTCCTGCTTACTTTCCAGAAATATTTGACAAATGAATCAATGAATAAGATATATATATATATATAAAATAAGATATATATATATAATAAGATATATATATGGCATATATTACAATAATTTTTGTTGTTTTTAAATAGAATTATAAAAACATTAATGATAACAGCATGTGGAATGAGCAGACAAGATTCTTAAGTGCATACTTAGATGTTCATATGTTATAATGAAGCCAATTCTGAGGCCATTTTTGTTTGGTAAAATCACAAGCCATTGTTACTCCATACATCTTTTCTTCAGATGATTAAAAAATAATAAAGATGATAGTCTGGCTTCACAGAATTAGACTGTGTTGGGAAAACTCCTTGTCTGACTTAAAAACTTCAGCAAATTTTTTTAGGATCTAATGTTTTTAACCCGACTATGAGACAAGTGGTTTGGGTTGTTTGTGATCAAAGAGCCAGAAGTGACATGATGCTCAAGGCAAACGGATGAAAACCAACCTTTTCCTTCTCATAGTTTTCAGCTTGCAATCATCCCCAGAGCTTTAAAAAGTATATAATTGTGTGGTTGCATAATAGTATAATTCCATTAAAAGTTAAGAAAATCAGCTTTGGTTTGCTCACCTCTTTTTAAATGAATATTGAAAGGAAGAACAAGACCGCCATCTCAATCTCCCCTTCTCCACGGAATGGAAGTCACAATAAAGAGAACGACATTAAGTAAATGTGGCTGTTTGTGGCCCTTGCATATGAGGCCTTACCCTTTTGGAGTAGGGGGTGGGAGGGTGGGTCTGGGGGGTGGGGGGATGCTCAAGTGGAGTTGGAGGAGGGATGAAAGAGGGTTTGTGGTTGGTATGTAAAATGAATAAAAGATTCTTAAATAAAAAAGTAGTGGCGCACGCCTTTAATCTCAGCACTGGGGAGGCAGACCCAGGCGGATCTCTGTGAGTTCAAGGCCAGCCTGGTCTACAGAGCAAATTTAGGAGAGGCACCAAAACTACAAAGAGAAACCCTGTCTTGAAAAACCAATATGTGTGTGTGTGTGTGTGTGTGTGTGTGTGTGTGTGTGTGTGTGTGATCCTTCAAATCTTATTCTAAATGAACAATGATTTCCTCCTATGATCTGATTTTCACATGATCTCTACCTAAACCTATACCCCATTTTGTTTTCCACAGCATTGCTTATTTCCTATTTCCTTTATGTAGAATATTAACAATAAGATCAATTCTGCTGGTGGCCTCTCTCCCATAACCGTCACAGTAAGTATTGCCAGGAGTATAACCAAAGAAAATATTATCCTGAGTATTTTTCTTACATTGCAGTATTTTAATTCCCATACTCTGGTTCTTTTTAGAAGAGACTGGAAAATTTCAAGTGTGTCAGGTCCTAAACTTATGTTTCTTGGGCTCATTTATCTGGATAATGATATTAGTTATAGTGCATTCTCTTTCATTTTCAATTTACTTAGGCTTTATTTCTCCTTTTCCTTAATCTTGATAAATTTTATCAATTTTTATATTTAAAAATAAACTTTAAATTTCCTGATTTTTCTAATTTCTAATTTGTATCTGCTCTCATACTTATTTTATTCTTTGCTTCATTTGTTCTTAGATATTCATTTTTCTTTACCACTTTGAGATGTAAACTTATATTTCAGAGTTTATTCTTTATGTAGATTTTATTTCCTTTCTTATTTCTTCTTAATTTTCACACATTTTTATTTTTGTATTTCCTTCCTTTTATTAACTTATAATTTCATCCCTTTAGTTTCAGAAGAACACTGATATAATCAACATTTTTGAAAATTTAAAGCTGTGTTCTGTAATCTGAAGTATCATCTGTCCCTGAGGACTTCAGAAACCCTGGTATTTAACTATTGTTTTGATGAAAGTGCTCTATCTATCTATCATCTGTATGTATATATGTGTGTGTGCATGCATGCATGTTTGTGTGTGTGTATTTATATGTATGCAAGATTCATGTGGCCTAAAATATAATTTGTGTTTTCTTTTCAGTTTTAAGAGGAAAAACTATAGAACTTCATTGAACTCGGAATCTGCAATAGCTATAAAAGAATCTTGTATTTCAGTCTTAAAGTAAATTATATTAAATTGTAATTTTGACTAAACTTAATTCAAATTTTTGTACATTTCAATTATAGGCCATTAAATAGATGATAATCAAGATATAACCCATAGACCAAGAGAGGTTAGGTATAGAGGAAGGAACTAGAGGGGCACATGGATCTCCCTGGGAGAGGGAAATAGAATAGATTTAATGGGTGGAAAGGGTTAACAGGATAGGACAGGAATGGGAGGATGAGATAGGAAGGGGTGAGAGGTGGGGCTGAGGGAGAGAATGCAGGGAGAGACAGAATTGAGGGACATGTGAAAGGTGGTATGGAAAACTGTACAGTAGAAACTTCCTAAAATATATGGAGGTAATCCTAAAGAAATGTCCAAATAATGAGGGAGACAGAGCCCCAACAGGCCATCTTTTGTGACCAAATGAGGCTTCCAGTACTGGAACGAAGTTACATCCAAATGAGTTATTAACCAAAAGTGTACCATGAAGTGCCCCAAATAACCCATACTATTGCCAAGGCTATAGGTTGCTCTCTACAAAGTGACAGCAAGACCCCGTTGCCAAAGACAATACCCACATAACTCATTGACATTGGAGATCGAACTGGTGCCTATACAGAACCTTCATCCCTATATTCTAGTGTCTTTGATGTGGGAAGGTACTCTGCAGACTACCTAAAGAGAAATGTGAACATCAACCCAGTCACAAATCCTTTGATCTAAAAATGGTGTCCTGCATGCAAAATATGCCAGAGCAATGGTGGCACAAAGCTTCTGGGAGTAGCCAACCAGTGCTGATTTGACTTAAGGCCCACTCTATGGGATGGAACCCATACCTGATACTACTTGGGTGACCAAGAACCAGAGACTCAATAACCAAAGGGCCTTGGGTAAAACCAAATACTACAGGTCCAAAAAGAAAAATAAATTAACAATAAAATGACTTCTAATGATATTCTGCTATACTCATATGTCAGTGCCATATTCACCCATCATCAGAGAGTCTTCCTCTTGCAGCAGATGGGAACAAATACAGAGACCCACAGCCAGACATGAAAGAGAAAGAGAGAGAGAGAGAGAGAGAGAGAGAGAGAGAGAGAGAGAGAGAGAGAGAGAGAGAGAGAGAGAGACCTTCAAATACACAGCTCAAAATGGGATGTTTCCGTCAAATCCCTCCACTCAGAGCTCAGGGAACCCTGTGGAAAAGGGGGCAGAAAGAATGTAAGAGCCAGAGGGCATGTAGGACAGACACCAGGAGAATAAGGCCCTCTAAAAACTCATAGGAATTCATAGGGACTTAAGTAGCAAGTGCAGGGCCAATAGAGGTCTGCACCAGGTCCCCTGTGCATATATTACAGCTTTCAGTTTAGTATTTATGTAACTCCGCTGTGGAATGTCCTATATGTTGTGAATAAATAAAACGCTGATTGGCCAGTAGCCAGGCAGGAAGTGGAAGTATAGGATAGGCGGGACAAACAGAGAGGAGAGGCTGGGAGGTGGAAGTCTGGAGGAGACACCACCCTGCCATCCAGGGAGCAACATAAAAAGGCTAGAGGTAAAGCCATGGAACACGTGGCAACATATAGATTAAAAGAAAGGGCTGAGTTAAGTGTAAGAGCTAGTCAATGGTAGGCCTGAGCTAATGGCCCAACAGTTTAAATAATATAAGCGTCTGTGTGTTTATTTTATAAGTGGGCTTGGCAGACCTGGAGAGAAGCTCTCCAGCTACATAACTTCTGAGTGTGTTAATGAGTGGATCGCCATTTTCCTTCTGTTGGTTTACCTTCTCCTACTTCAACATGATGGGTTTTGCTTTATCTTATATTTTATTTTGTTATGTTTGGCTGTTATTGCTTAGAAATCTGTTCTTTTCTAATGAGAAAAAGAAAGGAAGTAGATTCTGATGGGAGGGGATGTGGGGAGGAGTAGAGGGAGGGGAAATTGTTATCAGGATATAGTGTATGAGATCAGAATCTGTTTTTAGTAAAGGGGAAAATGTGTACTCTGATATTTGTTTAATAAACACTATTTTGTTTTTGTAATGTGTTCTGTAGCCCAATAAATCAATTTCAAAATGAGACTACCATATAATATATTAAACATCCCGAGGACCAGATATATGAATGTATTAAGACCCCCTCAACTGAAAGTCAGTAACCCCTAGAATATTTTCTAAAATCATTGGGCATTAATTATTTGTCAGGGAATAGATACTTACTGGTGAAAAAAAAAAACAAAGAAATTATGCTACTTGAGAAATTCAATTCTAGATGAACTGAAGGAATTAGTATATCTAGCCCATAAATATGGTTTGGATATACTTTTTATGCAAATATTTAATGATTCACCAGAGATTAATATAGTTTGTAAATCTTTATATTTTATATTTGTGATCTTCGCTAAACAAGAGTTAATTTACATGATTCCTTTCGCATCCAAACCTGTAATTATTCAGTAACACAAGCTTCTACCTCCTGTCTTTTACCTAAATTTCACAAAATACTGTGGCTTTCATCATCTGTTACTAAATGCACAGATAGAAGAAAATGAGTTTTGAAGGCACACATATGTATTTGGAAAATGGCAAGGCTCTATGAATTTCCACAACATCTTTGCATGAACAATTCAACTAAAATACTGCATGTAACTGGATATAGAACATCTACAGTGTGGGTTCTTGGCCAAAAGCCATCATTTATCTATATTTTTCTCAGCTTTTAAATAGCTATGATCATTGTTTATCATTCTGTAACAATCATGAAAAATAGAGGGAGTATTAATGTCCTTGATACTGAGGATGAAGAGATGGCTTGGCAGTTAAGAGCGTATATGGTGCTTACAAAGGATCCAGATCCAGTTTCCAGCATCCATATGGTGGTTCAAAACCACCCAAAAGTCCAGTTCTAGGGGGTTTTGATGTTCTCTTTGCTGTTCATCATAGGCAGCAAGTATACATGTGGTGCACATATATTCACGCAGGCAAAACTTTCATACATAAAATAAAATGAATGAGTTAAATAAAATTTAAATGCTTGATATTTTTAGATGGTCATTGCAATGCTTTTTCTATTATCTTTCGCACCACAAATTGTCCAGTCCTTAGTATGACACCACTGCATCTATCTGTACCACACAATATATAAACTGCCTGTATTAACCAAACACCTTTCCCTGAAGTTGTTGCTTTCCTGCTTTGCTTCTAATATAATGTATATATAACCAGGGATTAGTCTGTGCAAATTGGAAACATTATTGATAAGAAAAAATGCATATTGGTAAGAACAAAATATACATGCCAAACATTTCATGACTGTCGTCTATCAAAAGATGCATTTGGACAAAGTCCCTAATTTTAAGAGTTTCATATCAAAACCAGTCATTCTTAATTTTCTAATGAACATTACTGAAAATGGAGTGGTACATAATGATGTCATGTCTATAAATGTAGTGCCATCAATGTTTTCTCTATTTCATGGAAATGTTCTACAGCTTGCATGAGATAATCTTCCTAATAAAGTTGTTTTTAAATAGCATAATGTTGGTTCAAAATTACGCCTTTTCTCTAATCAAAGCTGCATATTTTGTGCTGAAGCAACTTCTTCATCAGCTGATCCTGATAAACAACTTATCATTCAGATTAAGTGAGGGCTCTATATTAAAATTACAAAATTTTCCCAGAAGATGTAAAACTTTGCAATTTGGAGAAGGTTAATGTTGATTAGGTACAAAAAGAAAATGTTCTTGTTGATGTTATTTCTGTTACTTGTCCAAAACTGCAGCTTTTCTTAAAGCTTGTAGCTTGTGATTTTAGTCCCTGTTGAGCATATTGTTCATTGAATACTTTCCATGCATTTAACTAAGTCATTATTTCGTTTAAACACAATATAGTAAATGACTTGTTATCAAATCTCTTGATTGTTTCTTTTTTCTTTTTTTCTAAATACTAGATTATTCTTATATCTATTGAATGTGTAATCACAACCATTCATTCAGGAGAAAGCCTTCAGACTGAAAAAAATGTATCAATTTAAAGGAAGGCTCATTTTGACATTTAAACCTCAAGGAAAAACTAGTCTTTGCCAAGAATATTGAATTAGAAGCATTCTTTTTTTAAAAAAGTAATGCTGATTTGCTTTTTTAAAAGATACAAATGTGTATTTTTATTTTATCTTTGTTTTATTTTGTATTGTATTAAATTTTATTCTTATATTTTCAATACAATTGTTCTTCCAAACTTTTTTCAGCAAGTAATTTTCTTGCAAATTTCACATATAAATGGAAGTGTTTTAAGTAAACTACTAAAATTAATATTAAGATTAGACTCAAGCCCAAATAGTATACTTTCAAATTTTAAACATATATATATGTGTGTGTGTGTGTGTGTGTGTGTGTGTGTGTGTGTTGTGTGTATATGTTTAGATATGTGCACACTTTTGTATGAATTATACTTGTGTGATTCCAGCTCTCACATACTCAACACCTCTTATGAGAAAGAACAAAAGCTCTCACAGAGACTGTACTCCCTGAACATCCAGGGAGCTTGCACAGGACTGACCTAGGCACTCTGCATATATGTTACAGTTGTATAGCTTGGTCCACTCATGGGACTACTAACTGTGAAAGCAGGGGTTGTCTTTGACTCTGCTGCCTGCTTTTTGGACCCTTTCCTCCTATGGGATTACCTCATCCAGCCTTAAAAGAACAGAAAGTGCCTAGACTCACCGTGACCTAATATACCATGGCTGGCTGACATCCCTGAAGAGAAACAGGCAGAGGAGGAATGGATTGGGGACAAGGGGGTAGGCACTGGGAGGAGAAGAGGGAGGAGAAACTTTGGTTGGGGTGTAAAAACAAACAAAAAATGAACAAAAACAAAAACAGGAAAAGAAAGAACAAGAGCAGCATTTAAATATCATTTGAGATAAAACATGACTTTAAAGTAAAAACTCATTCATAGAATATGTGAAAAATAATTTCTTTAATTAAAATTATCTTGCAATATAATTTGTAATAAGGATTGTATTATTCTTTTAACATAAAATTTCTTGAAAGATATTATAGTATTTTTAATTATTTTTATATTCACAGGAAAGAAACTGCATATTTAGGGAATTTTCCATAACCTGATACATACATATAGTATGAATAATCAGAATAATTGCTTTCCTGTGTCCTTAAATATCTATCTTTCCTTTTACACTATGTTTTAAGGTAATTTATTATGTGTTTTATAGTGAACTGAGAAAATCTCCTCTGATTAGGAAAAGTCCCATCTCCAAGCTTCCCTTTACAACACATTTGTCAGATTTTTTTCCAGATGTATAACTAGCATTACACCACAGGAGACACTTACAATACAGATCTTGGAAATCAAGTCAGCATCTTGAGATCAAACCCCAGTCTCCCAGGAAGGTGTTTAATCTGGTAAATCTACTCCACCTAACATATTTTCTTTACCGCCCATCTCCATCCTTTGAGAATAATTCATAGTAACTAGAGACTCTAAGCTCTGCTGTTAAATCATTCTGTAATTTATATAAGCAATAAATGAATATTTTCTGGAATTTTTATATTCGGTAAATTTCAAATATGCTTCACACTTAGCATTTTTGTGCACAATTGCTGTCATAGGTAGCAGCTCTACATCTTACTGACATAGAATTAGAAAGAACTGGTCAGAATTGAGTATATTAAACTCCAAAAATTTCTACAAGCTCTTCATTCCAATAAAAGTCCAGTCATGCTGCCTTAATTTTTAACTGTGGAAAAGGTCTAACAGTGACTCAGAACGTATTCAATATTTTTAAAAGTAAATTAATTTCTCTTTTTAATCTGTTAATAATTATATATTTTTCTTAGATTAAATTTTTAATTAAAGTCTCTTTATAAATGAATTAGTTGATTTTATTATTGATTTTTTTCTGTAATTAAAGGAAAGCAAATTATTTATGCAAATGTCTTACCTTATCTATCCAATTAAGAGAAACACATCTACTTACTAGATTAAAAGTTACGTAGAGACACTTATGTCTCTAAGAAAAATATAACTTGAAAATGTTCTAGGCTAGAATCTCAATCTTCTATTAATTTAATAATACCTCAACTGTAATGTTAATTCTTTTATCTACACCAGAGATTTTAAATATAGCCACCTGGAAAATATAATTGAATTTTTGAAGATCATTACAATTTATAAGTTTCTAATAAATTAAAATATTCATTAGAAAGGGAGAGAATCATCAAAACTAGTAACTGAATAACAAATTCTTGGAATGTGTAAAGGAGCAAGTATGTCTATTGATCATGAATTTGGGCATTTATCTGAATGTTTTTGATTCAGTGTTATAAATGTTTTACATTGAAGGTGTCAGTCAGGGCTTCAGTTAGCACCGAGCTTAATTGTTAAGGTTTGTATGTGAATTCTCCCCCAAAGAGACTTATGTGTTGAAGACCCCTGTTTCAGCTGCTATGGATATATAACTGGATCAGAAGGGACCTAGTTCATCAATAAATCAACCCATTGATCAGTTCATAATGAATAGGCTATAAGAAAATGAGATTTATTGGAAGAAGTGGGTCATCTGGTGTGTGTATTTGAAGAGCATATTTTGCCCCGCCCCCTTATTGTCTTTCTCTTGGCTTCCTAGATGACATGAGGTGATCAGGTTTGATTCGCCATGCCTTCTTCCCACCATTATGCTCTGCCTCATTATCGCCTTGTTTGTAGTAAATGAAATCAGCAAGTCATGAACAAACCTCTGAAACCCAAATCTCAAATCAGTCCTTCCTCCTGAAAGCAATTTTTATTAAATCATGTTTACAGCAATTCAGAGCTAATACTATAAATCTTTGAAACAACTGCCTGGATAATACATGTACATTGAAATACTTCAGGTCTTCACCAGCCTCTACCCAGAATTTCCAGGTTTTTTGCAGTGCCCTGGTGTACATGGGCAGCTGACAGCGGCAGTTTTATCTTCTCAAAGATCAAGTCGGAAAGCGAGAGACAGTGTGCATGGATTTAAAACAAAGCATTAAGATTTTGCTTCAGTTACCTCATCACACGATGGCATCTCATTAATATCATTCTATATGTTTTTAATTTAAACTTAACTAATTTATTTATTATAAGCCACCCAACAAATTAGTTCTATACCACAGAAGCAAGGAGGTAGTGGAGTCAGAGATGACTATTAGGTATAGATGGAAGCAGAGATAAAGACGGACCAGCAAGTGTTACAAAGGGCAAAACTATCCGTGATTTAAAGTTGTCATAATTACTGATTAGTGTTTTGGATTTATATAGACACTTCTCTCATAACATTTTGGCTACTTCCCACCATCCAACAAAAAAATGTGATGAATTAAGAAAGTCAAATAATATGCTGCCAACTGTTGACTATGAAAAATAATTATTTTGTACTAATGTGGAATATAGATGATTAAGTTGATCTTAGATCCTAGCCTCCTGTACTGCTTTCTTTTATATTTGCTTCTGTTTTGGTAAAGAAAACCATGGGGATTTTTTCTATATTTTTACATTTGAAATCCAGCTAGTGGGGTTAGAATATCTTATGAAATAATTTTGGTCATAATTAGTTCTTATTTTCTTACCCAGATAAAACAGAATATGAGTGGGGTTTGGTTCCAGTCACCTGTTCTACAATTTTAAAAATTCTATGGCAACATTTACATCCAAGCCCATATACATGCTTTATGTGAGTACCTATGTGTATTGCTGTTCTTAATGCCTTGCATATGGAAAACACGTTTCCTTCATGCTGTCATCTGCTTCTGGCTTGTACAATCTTTGACCTCATCTTGACAAAATTTCCTTTGCAGTGGAGAGAGAAGTGTGATATAAACCTCCCATTTAGTGCTGAGTACTCCACAGGTTTTTTTTTTTTTTTTTATTCTCTGCATGTCAGTCAGTGGTGGGTCTCTTCCCATTGAGAGATGAGAGATACTCAGATCTATAGGTATAACAACAAGTCATTAGGAGTCATTTTAATATTACATCCCTCCTTGGGGCCTAAGGCCTAGTTAGACACAGGTTCTTGGCTCCTTTAACAGTGCCATGGATGAGTTCCATCTCATGGAGCAGGACTTAGATCCAACCAGAAAGCGGTTGGTCACTCCATAACATTTGTCCCACTATTGCACCAGTGAGCGAATCTTGTCAGGGTAGTTGTTTTCATTACCTCCAGGGTTCCTATCTGGGTGAGACTGAAGGTTACTTTTTTTTCCTCTTGCAGGATGCTCAATACCCTCTATGAACACAGGCCAGTAGGATGAAGCTTCCAGGTGAGTACCAGCTTAATTTCTCCGCGTGCAATTCTCATGAAAACCTTAATACCATTCTCCAGATAAAAATGTGAAAATTCATCATATGGAAGCACACACACACACACACACAAAAAAAAAAAATGCAAACACACCACACATGAGAGAAAGTGAGAGAGAACCCTGATTTTATATCTATCTATCTATCTATCTATCTATCTATCTATCTATATATATATATATATATATATATAGAGAGAGAGAGAGAGATTGAGAGAAGATAGGTAAATAGATAGATAGATAGATAAATGTATATAACCCTGACAGCCACAGTAGTCCTAAGCAAAAAGAAGAATACTCAATTTTAATTTATATACAGAGGCAATATAGCAAAGGCAGCATGATATCAGCATAAAAGTAGACATCTAAATAAGTGGAATACAAAGGGGTCCAGATACAGGCCTGCATAGTTATAGACACCTGGATGTTTAGCTTTACTAGCAGATGACAACCAGTAAACACTGACATTTTTTTAAAATTTTTTTTTGTGGGGGGGTTTCGAGACAGGGTTTCTATGTGTAGCTCTGCACCTTTCCTGGAATTCACTTGGTAGCCCAGGCTGGCCTCGAACTCACAGAGATCCGCCTGGCTCATCCTCCCGAGTGTTGGGATTAAAGGCGTGCACCACCACCGCCCGGCAACATTGACATTTTTATCTATCTATCTATCTATCTATCTATCTATCTATCATCTATCTAATCTATCATCTATCTTTCAATCATCCATCATCTCTCTATATATAGAGATAGATGGATCACCTATCATTCTATTTAACATCTATCTATCTCCTGTCTATCTATTACCTGTCTGTCTATCTCTATCTATCTCTCTCTATCTATCTATCTATCTCTATCCATCCATCCATCCATCCATCCATCCATCCATCCATCCATTCATCCATTCAGAACAGAGCTCTTCAAAACTGGGGTTTTTATTTTGAGTGGCATTTTCAGTCCTCTAACCCTGTAGAGAATTGCCTGAAGCAGCAGTAGCCCACTTGCTCCCAGAACTTCTGGTTCCTAACACCAGGAGAGGACCTTTCTGCTAAGCTCCCATGCCTGGGGCTCATTGCTCACTGTCCATATTCATATATCCTGGATTTTGGTCTATGTTTTCTACAGATTACAACATTTCTATGGGAAAGGTGGAGTTAAACAGAAGCTTTCTCTCTCTTTAGTTTTAAACAGGATTGTACAAAATACTTAGATTTTCTACTTTCATTATATCCATTTGATGTGGGAAAGTGCCTGGACTCACAACCAAGCCTTCCTGACAGGGCCTTCCCCAACATTATTTGTCTATTCAGCTGTCCATGCATCCATTAACACCCCTCTCTCCCTCTCTCTATCTGTCTCCTTCCCTCCCCCTCTCTTGCTGCAGCTTTTTTTGAGGTGTGAGTGACACATATAGATTTAAGGGTATACTTCCTTCTAAGCACAATCTATCCCTGAACTTAAAAGTTCTGAGTAAATTCAAAGTACTTATTTAAAAACTAACAGTAATGCAGAACAAGGCCAGGAGATACTGTTAAGAGCAGCATGTGGTTAATAAGCTCTGAGCGTTCACTATTGTTTCTTTACTTCGTTTCAATAGGAAGGAGACGAAAACTATGAAGGGAAAAATGCAGATCTTTTAGGTTTTGTGTGCCTGTTTGATTAGACGTTGTTTAAGAAAATGGAAGGTCTTGAAACTCACACTGCCTCTAAATCCATTTCCTTTCAGATGAAATCCTTTAATTTTCCATGTAATTGCTTAGAGTTAAACTGCATTTGTAAAACATATGACTTGGAAGAAGATTAGATTTTATTTTCGTGTAATCAGTTCCACCATGCTATCAGAGGAGGGTAAGAATTTAGACTCTGAAAAGTAATCATTTCAAATGGCACCATTAACTATATAAAATAATCAACACTGCATATTCTTCACATCAGAGCTTCAAGACAAATTATTTTTTAATTCCATAATGTACTTTATTTTGAGTCTCCAGGTGCATCTTTGCAATTTCCCATTCTTATAGATACAGCTTTTCTCCATATAAAGGTTAGTTTTAAAGGTGCATGGTTCCTTCCAGACCTTGGGGAATAAAATTTTAGGCTACATGGAACATAAGGCCACCTTCTAATCACGTAATTATTTGAAAAATTCAGAAAGAAGGGAGATGCATTGAAGAGTGTACCATTAATTATGCCCATTTATCTCCACAAATCGATTTCCTAATCCTACATTTTGCCTTTAGTACAGGAAGATATCCAGTCACGTTTATATAAGTGCCCAGGCATACTTGTGGGTATGAATAAAAAGATAGATAGATAGATAGATAGATAGATAGATAGATAGATACATACATACATACATACATACATACATACATACATACATACATACATACATGGATGGATGAATGGATAGATGATAGATAGATAGATAGATAGATAGATAGATAGATAGATAGATAGATAGATAGATAGATGGATGGATGATAGATAGATACATAGATATGTATTAAAAAGATAGAGAAATGCCTACTCTAAACTATGGTTCCTGACTTTTAGTAAATTGTTTTTGACCCTTACATTAATAAGCAAAGAGATAGAGTCACCTTAGAAAAGACAAACACAGCCAGGCGGTAGTGGTGCATGCCTTTAATCCCAACACTTGGGAGGCAGAGCCAGGCAGATCTCTGTCAGTTCAAGGCCATCCTGGTCTACAAAGTGAGTTCCAGGAAAGGCACAAAGCTACACAGAGAAACCCTGTCTCCAACCCACCTCCCTCACAAAAAAAAAAAGAAAAGAAAAGACAAATATGAGTGGATAAAAGAAGTTATATGACAAGATAAAGGACCACTTACTTAACATCTTATAAGATGATGAGTTTTAAGGTAGCACCTCAAATGTGCTCTGGTTGTGTGAGTTGCTTTGGATGACGTTCTATTGCTGTGTCAACATTACCCTGAGAAAATCAACTTCAGGAAGAAAGGGTTTATTCTGGCTCACGGTTCAAGGGTGCCGTCTGTCATGGCAGGAGCTTGGAGCATCTGCCCACATCACATTGACACTTGGGAAGCAGAGAACAATGAATGCATGCTGCTGCTTGGCTCCCTTTCTTCGTTGACACAATCCAGGATGCCAGCTGCGAAAAGAACCATACACAGCGGGCAGGTCATCCTGTCTCAATTAATGCAACCAAGTTAATGCCCAACAGGAATTCCCAGAGGCCAACCTAACCCTTATGGATGTGCCCCCAAAAAACTGACTTATAGGTCATTCTAGAATCTGTGAAGCTGACAATTATTGCTGACCATTCTCGATACGAAATCCATTTAAATGTTCTTAAGAGTAAAACTCAAAATCCATTTTAAAACACTTTAGATTGAAATTCTGCCATGGGGAAGAATTTTAATGCAATCATGAGTCTATTGTAGTTTTAAAGAACACAAAACTTTCCTACAGAACTTAATTTTACCTGGTTATAAATCATAATGTTTAAATTTAGTAAATCAATGCAATGTCTCCAACCCAAAACTCAGTGCTCCCAAACTACATCTGAGTATTGCCTCTCTCCATCTCCATAAAATATGCATTCAGTAGCTAAAACCTCTCATTTATAGTTAGTTTATGTGCCTAGTTTGAAGCCTTTTCATATGAGAATTTGATTACAAATATACTTCAGTGTGGACAACTTGTAACAACTTTGCTTAAAGCAGGCAGGGGTAATGGTGAACCTTGTTGCATCCTACAAAGACAATGTGGTGCAGAGAATCAGGCAATGGCCAATTAGCCTCTCATCTTGAGGTAAGAGCGAGAATGGCTTGGAGCTGTTCCTTCCGACAGTTTCGGTTTGTTTTAGAACTAGTCAATTAAAGAGCAATATTTTAAGTCCCCAGTATTGATTTTGTTCCTTAAATAAATGTTGACTTAGTTTCCACACGTCTTTAAGGTATCAGTGCCATCTTTACTCACATGACTGAAGTAGACACCCTATGAAATACCGTGATTTTTTAGGAGTTTTCAACTAGGAAGAGGTAAAACAGAATCAAACTCAATCTCCCTGTTCAAATACATCTACCATTTCTGTGTCTCTTGCAACCCACCATACAGATGGCATTAATTGTGAATTAATCTAGAAATACACGAACTTCACTGTCTCGCTATTAATTGACTAACTGTGGATTCGGTAGGTTGTGTTGAACTCTTTTTTTTTTTTTCTTTCTGGTTTTCTTATGGTCTAAATAGACTCTGTTGATGAAAAGAATCACTACTCTAAGCTCAAAGAGGTTAAGGCATGGTTTATTCTAGAGCCAAATGACTGTGGCCAAGAAACACAAATTTACTCTGCTCCAAATTCTATGTTCCGACATGGTAATAATTAAAACAATATTTTGTAGGAACGGAGCAAAGAAATGTATAAATCAAAGCAACTTTAAAATATATTGATAGAAACATTAGATAGGCAGGTACATCAAAGCAGGGAGTCTGACAATATTCTTCGATTGAGGTTGGTGGCAGCTAGGGAGTCTGTTTGTACATTCCAAAGTGGCTTACCTATTAGTCACAAGGCTGTTAAGTCACATATATTAGTCTATACATTAGCTGACAATAAATGCCCATTTAAGGGGTATGGCAGCCTTCAGTAATTTGTAATGAGCCTCTAGACCTTCAGCATCTTTGAAGTTCTAATCATTCAATGATGCATTTTATAAGACTTGACTGGATTCTTTCCAGGAACCCTCATTCATATGTGAATCTGCATTAACACCATTTCTTTGGTTGTGCCATGAGTACTTTTCTCATAGGCAGGAAACACCATCTGTCTCCTGGTCTTCTGCTCATTGAACGTGAATCCAATAAATGGGGGTCACTTGTTCTTGCTGCTTTAGCAATCACTCCCACAGAACTTATGACGACAGCTATCCTTGCCTCTGGAAAGTCAACTCCATGATTGGTGAATCATATCATGTGGGAGACAGCAATGAGTGCACAATTACTGAAGATTCATGAGATTATTCATACATAGAATCTTTCAAATTCAAGCAGTCTAGATAAATTTAATACTGCATTCAACCCTTGAAAATCACTTCACAATCTTGATGCCCTTCAACTGGATGCCTGGAGCTCGGCCTGGTGCTTGGCTGTGGATCTCTGCATCTGCTTCCTTCAGTTACTGGATGAAGGCTCTATGATGACAGTTACAGTATTCACTGAAAGATCATGATGGAGAAACCTACAGTGACAACCAAACCAATCTAGTGGGAACTCATGAACTTTAGATCAACAGCTGTGGAGCCTCTTTGGGACTGGACTAGGTCCTCTGTATAATCGAGACAGTTGTGTAGCTTGAACTGCTTAAGGGGCCCCCAAGCAGTAGGATCAGGATCCATCCCTGGTGCATGACCTGGCTTTTTGGAGTGGGATACCTTGTACAGCCTTGAAGCAGGGGGAGGGGCTTAGAACTACCTCTACTGAATGTACCAGGTTCTGCTGACTCCCTATGGGACGCCATACCTTGTTGGAGGAGAGAATGGGGGGGTGGGTTGGGAGGAAGCCTGAAGGAGCAGGAGGAGGGAAGAGAGGGGGATCTGTTTGGTATGTAAAATGAATAAAAAATCCTTAATAAAGAACATAAAGAAAAAAAAAGAAAATCACTTTCATACATGTATTAAACATAAATGTCATTTGCTAAAATCAATAAAGGTAGTTTTTTTTATCCCATTTAACTAATTTCAAGTTCATGTAAAGTACAGTATTTGAAGCTATGATAGGTTTGTGTTCTATGTAGACTCCACAAATATGTCTCATTAATGATCTGCTGGAAATTTTCCTTGCCCTTTACAAGACCTGCGCATTAAGAAAAAGAAAAAAGTGGGAGCGGTGTGCAAACCGCAGGTAAGGTAAGCCAAATGCAATTTAACAGTGTGTGTTCAGCTTTTATGTTCTTAGTAAGCTACAATTGATTTCAGCAATTATCCCGGATCCCTGACTTGAGGGCTATTTCTGCTCAAAACTGCCTTTCTTTGGTATTCTTTAAACATTAGCTATAAAATGTCAATAATATGACTCCCCCACCTAGACACAGAAGTTTCTGTCTGTAGGTATCATATATTCCTCTAGAAGACTCTGCTTAGAAATTAAAATAACAGTCTGGGTTTCATATTGACTGAGAAGTTTTTGTTTTTTGGAGTGATTGCCATCCAGACCCAAATTTAATCCATTGCTTGATCAAATTCATCAAACATAAGCAACTTGAAACCAGAAAATGATAACGGCTCACTTCAGACAGTAATTGTGCAGAGCAAAGTGCTTCAGCTTCGCTGCTGCATTCATCAACACCCCCACAGACTTCCTGCCTCCTCCTGTCTACAAGGACATCCCACTCCTCCAAGCTCCACTGTCTTCATTCTCCCTGGGGTCCGTTCCAGTTCAGTGCTCACAGCACCCGTCCTTCTCCAAGTACAGCTTAGCTTTACCTGAGTTTATCCTTGCTGACCATTGTGTCGGATTGTTTCCTCTTTGTTTTCTGATGTGAGTTTTCTAGTCTCCGATTTCAAGCTCTAAATCCCTTTTATGTTAAAGGTTAAGTGTTTCCAATCACAGGATTTATTTTTGCTTATATATGACGAGGTCAACAAATCAGGAGGCACAAGCCATTATGAAACAATTTGTTCTACAAATGGGCTTCCAGAGAAGAGGGCACACTGTACCATGGGGTCGCACAGTAAGCCATGAGATCAGAAGGGACATAAGGAAGGAGAAAGAGATGAAGTGAACTGTGGCTGAATCTTTAATATGTTTCCATGGAAATGTAGGATAAAAGTATCCTTAACAATTGTGGCTCTGGAGATCAGTAAGTTGTCCCTATTTGTCTGTACTTGTCCTTAAGGTATTTGGGACAAGGGAATAACAGCACAGAGTATGGAAGTTGAGAGAATTGCTTCATTGTCATATCAATCCATATTCTCTGGGTAGTTCCATGCTACTTCTGGAAATTAGCTAACTATGAGAATTATCCAATGAGGTTCCAATATATCAAAGAACCAGAAAATAAAATGTGTTTAGTACACATATATTTCTGTTTTAATACTTTGCAGTGTTATGGAGCATTGTGAACAATCAACACACCTGCAACAATGAAGTTAACTGCCTGTGGGGGAAACAACTCTCTGCATATTGCTTTTGCTGGATGATTTTGAGACAATTACCAGGCATGTTAACTTGGACAAATGCATCTATAAAATCAATAAAACTACTACTACGTGCTTCTTATGTTAATGCTCCACCCCCACCAACAGCCCCAAACCCACCAAGAATACACATGTAAGTGAACAAATGGCTTATTTATCACTACAGTTAGGGTTAACTCAGTGCTGAGAAACTGTGGGTTGTCATGGTGAGAGGTTATTAAAGAAAACTGATTATAGGTGTGGAGCTTGCTTTGGTCAAGTGATTTCGAAAAGTATCCAAACGTGTGGCAGCTGGTATGAGTTTAGTGCTGTCGTAAAATGGCACCAATGTTACAATTGTGTATCTCAGGGTTGGGGATTTAGCTCAGTGGTAGAGCGCTTGCCTAGTAAGCGCAAGGCCCTGGGTTCAGTCCTCAGCTCTGGGGGGGGGGGACAAAATAACAATTGTGTATCTCCATGACTCCTCTCTATAGAGTAGGGGAAGAGAGTAACAGGAACATGAGAAGAAGCAGTGGCCACACACATTCACTGTGGGAGGGAGGTGTTCCACATGGGTTTCCATGACTTAAATAATGTACATATTTTGTCTGTGTCTAACCATAGCCACAAAACAGTCCTACATTTTTGGTGATCCATCCTTGTCACAAAGGTTCCTTTACTGTGAATCTGATTCTCAGGCAACACTGAAGCATTTGTAAGTGTTGTGTGACACAAACGAACATCTAGCCAACCCAGATAGGGTACCAACAAAATGATGCCATTCCATGATTGCTTAGAGGATCAATTAATTTAATGGGGTTGCTTATAGCAGTATAGGGGAGAATGTACTCGTGAAAAAATCTACTCTATCATGGGTGACAATGCACAAAGCTCACTCCACAGTTTCAGGAAGGTCAGTTGGCCAGAGTATCCTCACCGGCAATTGATACTGACATTTTAACAGTGAAGAAGGATTCTTGACCCTCAACAATTTTCTTACCACTGTAAGTCTTAAGACCCTCTCTCTCCCCTTCAGGAGTAAATGCTTCAATTCCGGGGATGTAACTACACAGCTCCATGAGTGGTAGGCCAGCTCCTGGATTTCCGGATCTAAGCATATTCTTCTTTGTCACTATAATGTTTGAGGCACTAAACTTATGTATACATATGACATATAGTGAATTCTTAGTATTGGTGGATATTGATATTCACACAGTCCCTATAAATATTGTATTACAGAGTTTCATAGCTTGTCAAAGTGCAAAAAATATGTGATAGTTGAGTGCCCAGCCAAAAATGGGATAACTACATCACCCTTCATCTCAAGACTCAGAACATCATAGAATAAGGGGTGGAAAGAATATGAGAGCAGAAGCATGAGAACGATTGTTTTTAAATGCTGTTTTTAAGGTTAAGATGTGACCTTTGCCCTCATGAACTTACTGCAACTGTGAGTATCTGCACAAAAACAGACCAGTCAACATTTAATTATGGGTGGGGGAGGAGGTTCATGAGGTCCCACCCTAGCTAAGGAGTTATTGACAGTCCATTGCTGCTGGGGAGTGGTAGGGCTATCATTAATCCTAGATGTGGCTACTGGTAGGTTTTCTATGCTCAGTGGAAGGCCCCACACCCATGAGCACTAACTAGACTCAAATGGTTTATAAAATAATATGGATATGGACTATATGGGATGTCTGGGTGAGTATGAGGAGAGAGTAAAGGGAAGACATAATCAACATACAGTGTATACATATACAAGATTTTCAAGGAGTAGATAAAATATTAAAACCTATAAATATTGTAGTAAGTAGTGCGAAACATTCTTAAGGAAAATGCTGAGCTGTGTTTTTATGTCTGACCACAAAAACTCTGTCAATCAAATTATTTCATTATATTTTTAGTACTTTAACATTAACTCATAGGTAAAAATACTACCTACAAAAAGATGAAAACTGTGGCCAGAGCCAGAAAGACAGAGCTCAACAAGCTCACCTTCAGTCATGACTGTAGACATCGAAGTTCTTTCCTTCACTCATACATTCCATGAAAAGGCAACAGTCTTGATTTGGGTATCACAAATAGATTCTATTAGAGAACTTCAAAATAGATAGTGCATATATATGGAGTTTGATAATACATATTATTGCTAGTCCTCTGGAGACTTATTCAAAATAGCATTGTACCAAGATAAAATGGAATCCAACATTTGTTTATTTTTCTTATAGAACCAAATTTGAACCTAGATCTATTAGTTTTTCAATCATTTTTTTCAGATCATACTTCACTTTAAAATGAAAGTATGTTATTTTCACTTACTTAAGGGGCCTTTTCTTAAAATTGTGAAGGCGGTAGTAGATAATATCTCTAACATGCTAGAATGTATTCACATAACAAAATAATTAAATGATAAGTGTGATGTTACTTTCTTAGAAATTATTAAGCGAATACAAACTATTGCAATTCAATCAGCATGCAATGAAATGCCTGCACATGTCTCTGATATTCTATAATTAAAGGATCTGTAATTATAGGAGTGACTAAGATATTTTCTTTTAGAAACTGCAGGAGGCCACTACCACTAATTCATTTAAGAGTTTGTTGAATCTGGAAACAATATGGAAAGCTCTGGATGCTGAATGTTGGTTTCTTTGTGAATTTGGAATACAATTACAGTACCAATGTTGCTCGAATTCTAAAATGGTATTTTAATAAAAAACCTGGAGTCAGATATTGTGTAAATGCTGAAAGATCAGAGAGACAAAGGAACAAGCTACTGCTACATCTTACCTCTAAGACTCCTCAGGCTGAAAAAAATCTCAGTTCCTGTCTCCTCACACCTTATATACCTCTCTCTGCCCAGCCATCATTTCCTTCTTAGTGCTGGGATTAAAGGCATGTGTACTTCCCAAGCAAAGGCATGAGATCTCAAGTGCTGGGATTAAAGATGCATGCCACCACTGCCTGGCTCTGTTTCTCTCCTAAACTGAATCAATCTTATGTAGTCCAGGGTAGCTTTGAACTCACAGAGATTCAGACAGATCTCTGCCTCCCAAGTGCTAGGATTAAAGGTGTGTACCACCACTGCCTGGTTTCTGTGTTTAGTCTAGTGGCTGGCTCTGTTATCTGATCTTCAGGCAAATTTATTAGGGTACACAATATATCACCACATAGCACTACTAGTCAGAACAGGCACTCTCTTCTCTATTGGTACTTGACTACCAATGGTAGTATTTCAAGTCCAGACACTGTTGAATTCTGATTATGTTGCTGAGAATTACAAAGAACCACCTTTCAACATATGAATTAGCTAGGACTCAGGGTGCCCATTTTGACCTATGATGGACCTACATACACATCTTATGAATGCTATTCTTTGTCTCATTAGAGATTAGCTGAACATTTTTATCTCTATAAATAGTTCCAGACCAAAGTCTGGTAAGCTTGATTTACAAATTCAGTAAATTTAAGCTTCTCTTGTGCATATCAGAGGTTCAACCTCAACCCTGAGCCAAAGTTACAAGAAACAATCTTCTTCATCATCCATCCCTCACCTTGCCGATCATACATACATTCTATAATTAACTGCCAGACATCAGGCACTGTCAGAAGGGCCTTTTCTGCACAGCCTCTTAGATGCTTGCAGATAGGAAGGCTGAGCATGTTCCTTATAGCATAAGACCTCCTCTTGCTGGCAATAATCTTTTTTAAATTCATTCCCTTTTTTCACTAAGTTGGGTTTGTTTTTCATTTGACGTTTCCTATACTGTAACTTCCTGATGATAAAATAAGATTAAAAACCAGCACTTAGGAGTTAGAAGCAGGAATTGAAAGCCTGAGGCCAGTCTATTTTACAAATTGAGACCTGTCTCAAAAGCACGCCAATGATTATCTTGAAAATACGCTATTTCCCTGCTGTAGTCTGGTATGATCATAAGAAAAATAGGATTTTCTTGAAGTTATTTAATTCCTCTTAGTAAATCTGAATTTGAAAACTAAATTCATCCTCTCAAGCAACCTCCTATAAATCACAGGAGGTTGCAGTATTGCATAGTGTATTAGAATTTAATTCTTTGAAATTACAGCGAAGTAGACAACTTCATTTTATACCTCTTAAAGTGTTAAACCAGAAAAAATAAACTGTTGAAATCGTTTGAGAAAATGAATGTGAATGTTGATATAAATTACATAAGGCACAGCCTCTATAGATGCCATTCTAAGTCATTACACTGATAGGAACTGGCATTCACCCTGCAAATGCTTGGTGCTGAGGACAAACTGAAACTTTGCTCACAAAAGCATAATAACATAATAGGCACCACTGATATAAGGGAGGAAGGAGATATTAATTGAGTCCACAAACATTCCAAATACTGTGTTAACCGCTGTCACATAATTACTTTTTATTTCCCTTAATCTTTGAGATAGCAACTTTATTCCCCCAATTTCTGGACTATGGAGAATAAGAAGGAACCTACCACTACCTTTCCTCACTAGCAAGAAGCAGACTACAGACATGAGACATGTTAGGTTATTTGCTACAACTTGGATGAACTGCAGTTTTAAAATTTTCCGCAGTCACTCTCATCAAGAAAGGCTAATATTGTAGGTTATAGAATATTATTTTAAGATGTGTTACATCTGTTTATGCTGTGGAACATTTGTTTTATGATGCAAACATGTGTTGCTTTCTTTTATGTTGTATCTGTTTAATTCTGTAAGCTGTGTTGCTTTGCCTGTCTAAAACATCTGATTGTTCTAATAAAGAGCTGGGTGGCCAATAGCTAGGCAGGAGAAAGGATAGGAGCTGGCAGCAGAGAGAAAAAATGGAGAAATATGGGAGGGTATCTAGGAGCCTGAGAATGAGGAGGACCCCAGGGGCCAGCCACCCAGCTACACAGCAAGACATGGAGTAAGAAGTAAAGAAAGATATATAGAATAAGGATAAAATCTCAGAGGTAAATGGTAGATGGGTAATTTAAGTAAGAAAAGCTGGCAAGAAACAAGCCAAGCTAATGCCAGACAATCATAAGAAAAAATAAGACTCTGTGTGATTTAATTGGGAGCTGGATGTCAGGCCCCCAAAAGAGTTAAAAAAAAAACTACAATTTTACACACAGATAAATGGATTTTAAGGAAATATACTGCAAACAAGAGGGTCTTGGCTAACAAATACAATTTGATTTTTGTTTACTTGAAGAAAAGAGTGCTATAAGTAGGAAAGGTATTTGTCATCAAAAATTATGTCAAATATTAAAATAAAAAAAAGATGGACAGTTCATGAAGCCAGGGAGAAAGTATTGCTAGGACACTCTTCCTTGACATTTATTTGATGGAAGCTATCAAAATTATTTCTGTGGAAGTACAATTTTCTTCAAGCAAGGGGTACTGTCTTTGTGACATAAAGAAAATTCTGTTTGTCATGACCTGTGTAGCTTTATTTAAAAGATATAACATAAATTATTTAGGAATAAATATTAAACAGTCATAAAATATTACAAGAAAATATTTTAAAAAATTAAAATAATCTAAGATGAATTTGATATGACCTTTGGAGATCATATACTTACATATGTGTTTACTTATACATATGTTTACCTATATTAAATGTATTGGTTTTAAGTATTAAGTGTTTATAACTTCCTGAAAATATTACATTTTCTTCCCCTTTTCAGAAAATTGTGTTATATTAAAGAAAACTATTAAGAAATTATGGGTAGTGAAGACTTGTTGATGAAATGGAACAAAAAAAGAATAGAAATATTACGTTTAATTAAAAGCAGAAAGAATTTGTGAAATATTCACCAGCCCCTAGTTAATGTAAAAACAGGAAGTTTAATGAGATATGGTCACATTTCATCTTCTAACGTTCAGGAACTATAGTCTTCCTACAAAATTTCAAGAATAAACTCTGAATTAATTACTAAACAAGAAGAAATTATTTGAATACCACATGCATAAATCACTTGGAAACTACACTATGTCAGGATGCTTTTAAAACTACATAAAATGCCAGGAATATCATATACTCTTGCTGTTTTTAGGTCAATATGCATGCTGTTATTCATATTTCTTTCATACTTGACTTGAGCATCTTCATGGTCAGCTTGACATTGAAAAATCTTCTTGTCCATGATACTACATAGCCTGGAAGTTGCATAGTTCAAAACAACAGAAAATTTTTCTTCCTTGTCTCCTTAACATCTTTATTCATCAAATTCCTGTCATTCAAACAATGTTAAAAGATTGGAAGTATTAGAGATTGTGGAAATGTGTTCTTTATGTGCACACTGGTGTGCTTGTACTCTTGTTTAATCATTCTATGAGAATAAATATGATCATTTTTTCATACTCAGGCCTTTCACGGGTAAGACAACACTCTATTGCTGAACTACACACAGTTTCAACAATACTTTTTAACTAAACTAAGGTTGTTTTGTCTAGTCTATCTTTCAATTCTTTCTCATAAATCAGTATTATGGTATTTTTCTGGAGCAATGATGCACAAATGTGTACATGTACAAGAATGTTTATAAAATACTTGAGACATTAAAAAGGTCTCTGATATACATTGACGTCTTAGCTTTGTTTTTTATCCATTAACAATAGGAAAGTGCTATTCTTTTTGGTCTCCATCATACCAATGAACTTAGAAATATGTGTTTTATCTCACATAAGGAGGGAAATATTTTAAAAGGCTGTGCCTTTGCTATATGGTTGTGTATTTCATAGGAAACGAAAAAGGTGCATCCTACTGAAATATTTTATCCATTGATTACATTCAGTTGGCTTTTTAGATTATTGTTTCATGAGAATCTGCATAGTCTGATTTCATGTTCTTTGTTTGAAATCGATAGCGCAAATATATTTATCTACCTCTTTAATTAATAGAAAATATTTATGTTTAATTCTTTGTTCAACTTAAGATGTATTTTTACATGGAATCTGGTGTAAAGAATTAAAATTTACTCATTTCCCTCCATGAATGTACAACATGCTTACATTAAAATAAATAAAATGAAAACCCCCAAACTCTGCACACTAGCTCAGTGACTTCATTTTTATAAATCAAAGGATGACATGTTGTATGCTCTGGACTTCCTGTACGCTTCCTCTCAGTGTATGTCAATATATTCCAACAGCACACTGTTGTTAATCACTTTAGTTTTATAGTTCTTTGATATACTATGATGAAATGCCTTCAAATTGTTCTTTTTAAAAGTTGTTAGTACATATTCCTTATACTAAGTAATGGTTTTCATAATGATCTTTTGATTCAAATGCATGATATTAATCAATAGTATTAACCACCCATTGTCCTCTTCTGTCCCTCTCCATTTCTTCTGGTTGGTTTATACTGTCCATACAGTCTGCTTTTATGTCATACATATGAAATCTAGAGTTTTCATATGAGCAAAAACATAGTATTTGTCTCACTATGTTTAACTTATTGAAATTACTTTGATGATCACCATCTCTACCTATATTCCTAAAAATGGCACAATTGCCTTTATTATGACTGAATAAAATTCCACTGTGTATATATAGCTTATCATTTTATTCATTCATTTCTTATGGACAACTAGGCTTTTGCTGTATTTTGGCTATTGTGAATGGTACAACAATGAACATTGGCATGTAGGAAGAACTAACATATTTACAAAGTATATTTTGAAAATATAAAATGTTTTATTTCAGTTCATAATTTAAAGGCAGTCTACCATGAATGGACATCGGGGCTGCAGGAGCTTAAACTAAATGTTCTCACAACACACACTGTCCAAGAAAAGAGCAGTGAATGGATGTTGTTGCTCGGCTCCCACTTGACTGTTTGTACAGTTCAACATCCCAGTTAGGGAATGGATTTTACCATGGGAGGTGGATATTGACACCTCAATTACCATAGTCTAGATGATACTCTACAAGCATGCCTAGAGGCTCGTTTCCCAGGTGATTCTAAATTCAGCCATGTTGACACTCACCATCAAAGATGAGGAGCCACTATAGAGTATAACAAAGAAGGCTTTACCATACTTGAAAATATGAGAGCAAGCTTGAGAGGGGAAGGGGGAAGAGAACACAAGCCTGAGAGCAAAAGCAAGCACACAGGAGGAATGGTACAAGACACTAGGTTTAGTGACATGAGGCTGTGAATGCTTCCTGTGTTCTGTTCACAGCTCTGTATTTCTGGCACAAAGATCGTCAACACACACACCTGTTAAAGGTACACGTTTTGATAAAT
The DNA here is from genome assembly GCF_949786415.1 of Peromyscus eremicus. Classification (NCBI taxonomy): domain Eukaryota; kingdom Metazoa; phylum Chordata; class Mammalia; order Rodentia; family Cricetidae; genus Peromyscus; species Peromyscus eremicus. The sequence continues at coordinate 12,426,463 of NC_081437.1, read as the reverse complement.
TCTCAGGTCTTACTATTTACTAGACTTACGATAACATATTTTAAGAATGAGTATACGGCAATGTTAATCAAAAAGCTCGCTGTTTAGGAAAGGCAGGTTGACTAAAAGGATGACTGAGATTCATCGCATCTCTAAAACACTGGAGTTCAGTTGTGTTTTGGTGGAATAAAATTATTTTTGGTTTCAGCCTTTAGGTAAAGTTTTTCTTTTCTTTCTCACTTTTCTGTGGTGGCATTATTATTTAAGAACCCTTTCTGTGCAAAACAATTGTGTCATGTGACTATATAATTAACCCACATGGGAAGATTTTAGAGATATCTGAATTGATTTTAAAGATGAGAGTGTATTTCTTTAGTTAATATAATAACTCACAATATAGTTTGAAAATACTAATAGCAAGTGATGCTTTATATAACCAAGTTTGGTGAAGTCCTGTGTATGTATTGGATTCCAGTTGGGGGGTGCATTCACATTCTTGTCGGTGAACAGCAAGAAACAATTTTCCTGAATATTTGCCTTTGCAGGACTCTCAAATTGTACAGTTACACATTTACATGGCAAAAAAGTAAATATGGTACTACTGAGAAGAAAAATTGTCAATTCCTATAGATCACTTCTGAGAACACAAAAGCATTTATAGTGAACAAGAGAAGTGGCTGAGCTCAAAGAGAACCTTTGCACACTCACTAGAAGACAAATGTTTTCCTAAAACTGACTCTTTCAGCACAACTTTTCTGTACTTGGTATCAGAATAATACTTCCGCTGTTGATGTTAACTCTGTGTAGGCATTTTCTTGTGAGAGATAAAGGAAAACTATACTTCTCTTTAAAAACTGAAACAAACAAAATTGTTCAGAGGGTGGACTTCACTCTCATATTTTTATTATTTAAAACTACTTATATAGACCATCTGCACTGCACTGTGCTTTTAATAAACATGGAATATGAAAGGTGCAAAATGTCATTGTTCTGCCCTAAAGAAGTTTAAGTGTTAAAGGTGAATGGGATGTGTAGGATGAAGGTAAAATTCTTCATAAAAGACAAGAGTGGATCTGTAAGACAGGAAGTGGTGTGGGAAGTACCGCAAGGATAAAAACTAATCACCAAGACTCTAACACATACCACAATTTCTTATATTTTCACTTGTTTCATTATTTATTCCAATATACATCAATAATTCCTAGATTCAACTAAAATCAAATGGCATATCCATAAATATGAAACTATTCTCTAATTTAACTATATAAAAAATACTCTGTGGTCTTTACATTTTATTCTATTGCAGTTTTTAGTATTCCTATTCCTGTTTTCTGCTTTTAGAGGCCTTCTAAAAAAATGGATTCTTCTCTCATATAATACATCCCCACCACAGTTTCCCATCCCTCCGCTTTTCCCAGCTTCTCCCCACCTCTCTTCTCCCCCAAATCCATTCCTCCTCTGTTTCCCTTCAGAAAAGAGCTGCCCTCCATGAGACAATAACCAAAAACAACAAAACATGATACAATAAGGCAAGGTAAAAGCCCTCATATCGACACTGGACAAGGCAACTCAATAGGAGGAAAAGAGTCCCAAGAGCAGGCAAAAGAGTCAGAGACAACCTGCTCCCAGTGTTAGGAGGCCCATAAAACCACCAAGGCACAACATCTAAACATCTACACATCTACACAGAGGACATGGTGCAGGCCCATGGAGGCCCCAATGCTTGCCACTTCAGTCTCTACGAGCCTGCTTAGTTGACGTGGAGAGCCATGTTCTCTTGTTGTTTTCCATTCCCTCTGACTCCCATAATCTTTCCTCCTCCTCTTCTGTCGGGGTTCTGAGCTCTAAGAGGAGGGACCTGACGGAGACCTCTAATTTAGACTCTTTCTGTATATAATGTCTGGCTGTGGGTCTCTACACCCACTCCCATCTGATGCTGGAGGAAGCCTCTCTGATAACTACAGGACAAGGCACTGGTCTATAAGTATAGCAGAACATCCATAGGAATCATTTCATTATGTTTTTTTTTTTCTATTCTAGGTAGTCTCTGGGCTATCCAGTCTCCAGTGCCTAGCCATCCAAGCAGTGTTTGGCATGGGCTCCCTCTCGTGGCAAGGGCCTCAAGTTAAACCAGGCACTGGTTGACCACTGCCACAAGTTCTGCACCACCATTGGCCCAGCACATGTTGCAAGCAGGGCAGACTGTATAGATCAAGAGTTTTTGGCGAGATTGGTGTCCAGATTTATTTTCCCATAGCCTGCAAAGTACCTTACCAAGCCCAAGGGATTAGACTGTAGGGGTGAAGGCTCCATGCAGGCACCAGCTCAACCTCTCTACATTCAGTGAACTGTATGGATGTTGTCCTTAGGAATTCCCTGTCCTAACATAGGCTTGGATTGTTTGGGGATCTCCACAGGACCCATCAGCCAGCAACTCAACCAAATGTAACCCAGTCCCACCAATGGAAGCCTTGTCTGACAACAAAATATGGCCAGTTCAGACTGCTTATCCTCCATTACTAGGAGTCCTCACTAGGGTCACCCTCATAGATTCCAGGAAGTTTTCATCTCATTAGGTTTATTTTTTAGTGGGAGATATGTGTTACAAATCTGTCTATTCCATGGTCCTTTAGCACAGTCTCAGATGACATATTCCTGGGAAGATATGAACAGACACCTACTTAACCCCACAGAGGGAGTATTATCAGATAAGGACAGCAGAAAGACCATTAAGTGGGTCTCTTAACTTAAATAAAATTAGAGAGCTGTTGGTTATAGCCATAATATGTATCATTTCTGTGCCCTTAGTGTTATCATACTATGGTGGTCATTGCTGTGGCTCATCAGTTTCATAGCTGGATGGAGCTTTTGGTTGCTTCCCTCTTTTGGAGGCTCTCCTGGCACCTTCTGGGAGCACAACAGCTAGTCCTCAGAGAGGAGGCTTTCAAATCCACCTCAGATCTGGGCCCTTCAGACCCTGTGTCTAAGCGCACAGTGTCTTTAGTACTTGATGAATCTTAATGAGCCTCCTTCAGTAACATCATGAGTCTCAACAAACTTCCCTTAAGGAAGGAATGTATCAAACCCAACTCAGAGGAAATTGCTACACAACAGAGCAGTACTCAGAATCAATGAACTAGGGATTCTCTCCTACTCTCACTCTTCACCATTCCTTGGAAGGAACACTCAACAGTTCTTTGATAAAAACTCTCAATTGATTGTAGGAAAAGTATATTGCTCTCTCCTATTTCTTCTTCATCTACATCTCCTTCCAATTATGAAGATACCACTGATGTTAACATGATTACTTGTTGGATTACTATGGAATTTTGAATTTATACACTTGATTACTTGAAACTAAAACTATCAATTCTAAAAATATCTATAAGATAAGGAGCAGAGAGTCTTCCAAATATGAATTTACAGTTTGAATATTTGAACTCACATTATGCTATGCTTTAATATGATAGTTATAAAAATTTACAGTCTTAATATTGTTGATGGATTCCACAAATAACTGATTTTGACATGTTGAAAGCCTGCCTCTTCAGGACATGAAGTGGTAAATTTCACACTTTGTGATTTCAGAGATTAAGAATGTTTTGCTTATTTGATGTTAAAAGTGTGTAAATTGTTTATTATATGGTACAATCTCAAGATAACTGAAAAAGTCTCAAATAAATCAGTAACTGTCTAGGCTATCTGTACAAAATAAAAAATAAAATTATATTTACCTCTGTATGAAAATCTATATAAATATATACATATGGCTGCATGTCCATTTATATCTATAATGTGTATGTGTGTGATTGATGTGCACATCTTAGTATAAATGTGAACTCTGGTGCTCTGTGTCACTTAGACTCAATCATTTTCACAGATTTTTGTTCTTTTTTATTTCTTAAGATAGTTTATTACTTTAATAAGGGTAGATGAAATTCAATTAGTAATTATACAAAACCCTAGAACATTGTTCTTACATGCTCTCCCAGAATGTGGAAATAAGAATTTTGGGGTCTATTACTCCCTCAAAACAAATCTGTGAGGCCTTGCCTTTTCATATTTTATAGCTTTTTCCAGAATTTGTGACTGTAACACCATGTAAGACATCCTACTGAATTCAAAATCCCTGCATTAAGAATCTCAGGGCTGAATCATTCTTTGTAGTTTGTAGTATCCCTGTGCACATGGGATTGATATCAACTAGAATCCAATAACATCACAGCTACAGTCATTGATAAATTCCTCCAGACATCACCAAATATACAACCCAGATCTTTTTGCTGCAGTGAGTGATCAACTTGGCAGTTTAATGAAGTTGGTACCTGCTGTGGGATGTCTTTCTGTAAGCTGTGAATATGTGTTGCTCTGATTAGTTGATAAATAAAGTTGCATTGTCGTATGGCAGGGCAGGATGGAGCCAGGCAGGAAAATCCAAGAGAGATAGAGAAAGGAGAAAGGAGAGGAAGGGGAGATGCCAGCCTCCACCCAAGAAGCAGCAAGATGCTAACAGACTGGTAACACCACAGCTACATGGCAACTTATAAATTAATAGAAATGGGTTAAGTTATAAGAGCTAGCTAGCAAGAAGCTTGAGCCATAGGCTATCCAGTTCCTAATTAATATAAGCTTCTGTGTGTTTACTTGGGTCTGAGTGGCTGTGGGACCAGGCAGGACACAGGAAAACTTCCAGCTACAGGTACCTGCCATGAAATTACCCTGGGAAAGTCATTGAGACTCTTGTCTTCAATAATGAGTCTATTACGCTTAATGACTGCATTTTACTGTGGAAGTGACAATAAAAATGTAGGTATCATAACAAAGACACACATTAATATGAAATCTATATTTATACTTCCTAAAACAAAAGGGATATATTAAATTGATGTTTAATGAATTTCAAACAAATAATTCAAGTCAAATAATTAATTTTTCCTGAAATATATGTGATGCAAAGATGCTTCCATTCAAGCCCTCAGGCCCCATAATTCTAAGATACTGCACAAGGCTGGCTTCCTGCCCTACTAGAGAGGGTGATGACAGCAGTGAATTTCATTGCTGTAGCTGCCCTTATTTCACAGTTGAAAACAAGAGGCACGTGCACTCAGATCACTTAGGCTGCATGTAGACGCCACATGGTCCAGCCTGAAGGAATTCCATATTTCTGGCCCATCATCCAGGCTACTAAAGTCCCCTTCACATCTGACTTCTAGCATGGCTGGCAGCCTCTGAATTAAGTTAACAAATCAATTTCAAGCTACAAATGCTTTTGGTAACTAGAACAAACCTCTGCCAGTTGACTGGCTCTGTGACGTGCCACAACATGACAAGCATGGTAATGTTGCCATCGGTGAGACAGGAAAGAGTTCACAGTGTTGAAACCCTGCTTAACTCCAATCACAACTGAGGAAATTTCTCTTCTATGCGTTATTCTAGCTCCTCTGATCTAGAATATTCAAACAGTAAGCCAGCAAACCAACCAAAATCCTCCTTCTTCCAAAAATATTTAAGCTTCCATGCTCTGTGTTCAGAAAAAAAAAAAAACAACTAAATGGCTCTGTTTGAATTGGTCACTTTTCCCCTTAAATATACAGCTCTACTCTGGGTGAAAGTCTTGTGACATCATCATTACGATTCTTATTTCTTAAGTAAGAAATCTAAGCACTGTCCTCAAAAATATCCTTCCTTCCTTCCCCTTATCACTTAGTGCAAGAATCCAACAGGCATCAAGAACTTCCCAGTCCAATAGTTAAATATTTACAAAATCTGCCTCATCCCTTTGTCTATAGTTCTATTCCTTTCTTTGTCTTCTATCATAATCATCTTGACAATTATATTATTCTCTGTTATTGGTTGGTGTCTAGTTGGCTTTCCAATGCCATCATAAACACCACAACCCAAAACAACTTGGGGAGGTTCCAGCATACAGTCCATTATGAGGGGAAGTCAGGGCATGAACTCAAAGCAGGAATTGAAGCAGAGGCCATGGAGGTACACTGCCCACTGGCTTGCTCACCTTCATCGGCTCAGCCTGCTTTCTTATACAACCCAGGATCATCTTCCCCAGTTGTGGCGCAGAACCTAATGGTCTGGGCCCTCCCACATCAGTCAGGAATCAAGAAAATGTCACATAGATGTGCCTACAGACAATCTGAATGAGACAAGTGCTCAGTTAAGGTGCTCTTTCCCTAGTTGACAAAAAACTAACCAGCACACTTAGCTATACACCATCCATCTACTAGTCTGTGCTCTAAATAAGAGCCATGTTTTAATTCTGATGAAGTGGATGAAGTGGTGTCTGTGAAGCTCGACTTGTCAAGCGAGAAACTGAAGGAGACCAGGTTCTTTTATCTCCTTACTCCAATGGAATGTACACAAAACCACTAAGTAGCTGCTGAGTGAAAGCCTTTTTGGAGCATCTACACTGTGTGATGGCTTTTCAGCAGAGGACAAGTTCTTACCTAGAGTCTTCTCCCAAGCATGAGCTATGTGTGTGAAAGAGTTGTATATGCAAGAGCTGTGTGCTTGCAAGAGCTTGTGCATGTATGCAAGAGTGGTATGTCTGCAAGAGCTGTGTGTGTGAGAGCTGTGTTGCAAGAGTTCAGTGTGTGTGCAAGAGCTATGTATATGCAAGAGCTGTGTGTAAGAGTTGTGTTTGTGTATATGTATGCAAAAGCTGTGTGTACAAGATCTCTGTGTTAAAGAGCTATGTGTGTACAACAGTTGTGTGTAAGAGCTGTATTTTTGTGTATGTATGCAAACATTGTGTGTATACAAGAGCTATGTCTGTGAAAGAGCTGTTTGTGTGAAAGAGCTGTGTGTGTGTGTGTGTGTGTGTGTGTGTGTGTGTGTGTGTTTAGATGCTAGCTTTGTTCAGGTGGTCCATATTCAAAGGGGACAGTCTTGGAGAAACAAACGAGGAATAGCCACAGAATCCATGCAACAATGTGTTTTACATAACTTAATTTTTCTTCTTATTCTTCAAAAACTGCATCCACTGAACCTGTAGGTTTGAGAACATGCCTGGCATAATGGAAGAATATAAGTAAACTGAGTCCTGAGACCCAGAATCTATTTCAGATAATGATTATCTGTTCTTAGCTGTTTAATCTCTAAGTAAAAATTGTACCCCTGCTTAGAGATCTAAGGAAATGTCAGAATCCAAATAAGCACTACCTGAATGTGGCATATAATTATGCTTATTTTCCACTCTCTTAGAATGTGTTATGAACTGTGTGAGTTTTGAAAAAGACAGTTTGAATTTGGATTCCAGAATCAAATCTCAAGTTAGGAGCATTTCCTAACATTTTCAGTGTACTTTCCCATTCAATATATCATTTAACCTCATAAAAATAGCAGTAGTATACACTTTTTATTCTTTTCAATAGTTTGAAAATCAAACATGAAAATGGACTAGCACATAGCTGTTATATCATTTTATTCAGTTCCTATTGAATAAAGTGGTAAGAAATGACCAATACTGAAAAATACTCTTTTGACAAAAACATCTGAAAGGCATTATGAATAGTAATGGTTTATCCCAAATGGAAAAGAAAATCATTTTCCATTTTTTTTCTGCTGACACAGTTACCTCAAATTACCACTTCGTGGAAGCAAGTCTTGGAAATGCTGAGTTTTACAGAAAAGGCCTTTAACTACAAAGGCATCATCCAGGGTCAAACACAGAATGTACAACATTCCCCTTGAAGCTGTGCAAATCATATCAGCTAAAGTTTTAATCCAAGAAGTCGAAAATCTTCCCAACCAGTTCTTTAATGCTTGAGGCAGTTCTGCACTTTGATTGACTGTACTGATAGTCTGCTCTCTCTGTTCTGTGTAGAAAGATGTGCAATGGGGAAAGATCAGAGCCACTGCTACCTTTCCTTACACATATGCTAAGTATATTAAGACTCATGTTTCACTTGAGGTGCATTGCCCGAAATTAACTGACTTAGAGATTCCATTAGAGCATGTTTTAGCAGAACTAGATACTGCATTGCATCACTGTTTTGAATTTCTTCAATACATTCAGCATGCATTTCTGTTTATTTCTAGACATTTCTGATAGTCTCTTTTTCAAAAACCATGTCAGCATATTCTGTTATATATGTATACTCTTGCATTAGGAATAATTTTTGATAACTTGAAAGTCAGGAAGCTGAATGTAAGAAAACTTGTCTTTTAATTACTTCCTTCTAGCCCTGAACCCAAATCAGAATAATTTTTTCCTACTTACTAAATCTATTTAATGTATCAGAGAGAATGAAAAAACTGAAAGTGCCACAAAGATTATAGAATACTATGCAGATTGAAAACAGTTTTTTCTTTCTTTTTTTTTTTTTTTTTTTTTGGTTTTTGAGACAGGGTTTCTCTGTGTAGCTTTGCGCCTTTTCCTGGAACTCACTTGGTAGCCCAGGCTGGCCTCGAACTCACCGAGATCCGCCTGGCTCTGCCTCCCGAGTGCTGGGATTAAAGGCATGCGCCACCACCGCCCAGCTGAAAACAGTATTTTAATCAATATTTATTCTATAGAGTGAAGATGGAATCATAGGCAGCTTCCTGGATGAGCAGGTAAAATTATAGGGCAGAGAACAAGTGATTTACTTATGATAAGACAAACATCACTTTGTCGTGGTTACCATGACTATGATGGTTGATCCCTGTGAAGTTTTAACCCCACAGGACACAGACTGGTGTTGCCTTGTGTTTGTCACTATACATCTATGTATATTGTCTGTCTTTACTTAGCTCCTCATTTGAACCATATTATGCACTTGTCTAATAACCATTTGGCTCTTGGTTTTGTGTGGATGAAGAAAAGAGAAGGCTGCTCTTCTGAAACTGTCTTTGTGGAGTGGAAATGTTCTAAAGATATAGATAGTACAGAAACCTGAGAAGATCCCCCTTCTCCTAACGTCGGCCTGCTTAGGGACAGTTTCTCAAGCCCTCCCAGTATCCTGATCATTATCCTCTTGGTTGCCCTGTTAATGACCACCAAGAAACTGGAAATTGGATAGCAGAGTCCTATGTTTATCCATCCAGGTTAACATACGCTATAATGTACAAGAGTCTGACCAATTAGCAAACTGCTATGGATGTGCACTCTTTTTAATCATCATTCAATATGTCCTACTGACTGAACTCTAGATAAAATATATTGCAGCTGTCATTCCTTCATAGAAATCTCTAGAACAACGTGTTTCATTTTAATGTATACTTCTCAATTTCCTGCACATAGTTTCATTTTAATGTAAAACAGTCTCTTTGTCTTCACATTCTGTTTTGATTCTCTTTAAAATAGGAAAACAAAAATCACTGGGAGGTTAGTTAGGAAAAAAATTATTTTTTCTCAGCACAGTCACAAATAATTAGGCAGCTGAGTAAATTCACCATGCGATCTGTAGCAGCCTTGGCCTGAAAGCACAAGTCACCTGGAAGTTCTGTCAGTCAGGGTTCAGGGTCAACACTGCTACGGGTGTAAATGTGGTTTCCTCAACCTCACGTGCAAAACCCAAGGTCCTGAAGGACTGGTGTTTGCAGACACCTTTAGCGAACATTAGGCTCATAAGAGCAAAGTCTTCAGAAGTAGATTCCACGTGATTCAAGGAGAAACAACGGTCTGAAAATCAAAAAGTGTCCTTGGGAGACCCCACATCTGCCAGTGTCTTTTATCTTGGAATTTCCAGCTCAGGCTAATGAGAAATGAATGTCTACTCTTCAAGCCGTCTAGTCTATTATGCACTGTGATGGCAACCCAAGACGTCCAAGAACAATAACATTCCTCAAGTCCATCTTCTGTACAATGATGACTTTCAAACCAGAGTGACGTCACAGATTCCTGTCACTTTTAATTTTCATGGGTAGAAAGAAAATATCGAGGACTTACAAGCATACTGAGTATTCAAAGTGAATAAATGTGCAGTGAGTTTTGGTAACTCTGTACTCTGCACTCCAATCCAAAATAAATTAACATTTTTTTTCTGTAATTAGTCTACAAACATTAACAGAGGCAATTATTTTTCATGTGTGTTGCCAGAGATTTTTAACCTCTTAGTAGGGTTTAATAATGTTGAATCTTTTGTTAGTTGTTTGTTTTCCTCAGTTTCTAAATCAACACAGTGACACATTATTTTATGTTTCAAGATCAGTATTTGGGGATTTTCTTCAAAATTGCTAAGCAATGGTTCAGTGCATGGATATGTCAAAATTTCACGTCATCTTATTCTACCAAAGAGCAGTTGGCTCTCTTCCAGTATCATGTTTATTATTAAGGAGCTTGCTGTCAGTGTTGTTGCACATGTCATTTTGTGGACACAGGTTTTCATTTTTCCTCAGACTAGGAATTCCTCTAGGAAGGCAATATCCCTGGGAAGTTATTACTCAAAGTAGGGTTCTCTAAGTCATTATTCCTGTGGGAGTGGATTTGGTCGAGTCGTTGAGTAGACGCAGCCATGAGTGTGACATGTTATATTGACAATGAAATCTTTCATGTGGTATTTTATAAAAGTGCATAAATATGTAACCTAGATAACATGTGAGCTATATAATATAGGCTTTTTAGACAACTACAAACTCTTCTTTTAAATGCCCCATATGCTACCATTTCTCGAAACTGCCAGTTGCCATGAATTTATTGATCAAACAGCATTTTTACAGACTTTGATGAATTCATGTTAGTACTTGTTAAGTCTTACCTAAAAAAAAAGCTTTCTTGTCAGACTATCTTTGGATTGCCAGTCCCCAAATAATGACACAGAGACTATTATTAGTTATGTAAGCTTAGTCTTTAGTTTAGGCTTGTTTCCAACAAGCTCTTATAACTCAATTAACCCATATTTTTAAATCTAGATCTGCCATGTGGCTCAGTCACCTCTCCTCATGACAACTTACTCCAAGTCTGCTGGCAAAATTTGCTTGCCTAGATTCATCCTCTCAATTTATCTATCTGCCTGAAATCCCACCTATCCTCTCCTGCCTATCTATTGGCCATTCAACTTTTTATTAAACCAATCAGAAGGCACCTTAGGCAGAGAAACATCTTTACAAGTGTACAAAAATATTATCTCACAACATTTCCCCTTTTTGTCTAAATAAAAAGGAAGTGGTTTAACTTTAACAGTAATGTTATATATAATAAGAACAATTATCAAGTAAGAATTACATTTATACTCACAATATCCAGTCCATATGTAGTTGGTAAATTCATAAGAAGTACTATATTATCCATCTTATCTTAGTGACTTGAAAGTTTTATACCTAAACTACTTTCTATCATTAACTTGTATTACCATCCAAAAAATATCATTTTAGACCTTAAAACATCTTTTTAGATAAAAAAAAACCAAACTAAAGCTTTTATGTTTTTCAAAGTTATAAACGTTACATCTCTTATGTAAGTTTCTTTTCTGAATCTGGTAACAAGGAAAACTGTAAAACTAGAACTATCTATTCTTCAACACCATCAGAGACCCAAGAAGAATATAATATTACCTGAATAAACAAGAAATGCAGAGCAAGCAATTTCCAAAACTATAGAAATGACAGAAACAGCTGGCTGCTTGGACACTCACCCAAGGTGCAGTATACCACATCCTTCTTTGGCCTACAGCCATAGAATATCTGACAGACTTTTCCATGAACCAGGAATTTTGAAGGACTCTCCAACTGTCTTGGCAAAGTTTAGCAGTTGCTTTCTTTTGTGTCCTGCTTGTGCAATTTGGACAGCATACTCTCAGCAGTCAAGGAAAGGCAGCCTCTTTGCCCAGTGGCAATTTTTTTCACAAAGAAAACAAACTACATGTGGAGGTTCTTTGGTGCCCATCATCCTTTTTTTGAAGTAGATTGGTGCTATCAGGAGCAGACATGTCTCACTGTCATGAAAAGCCTTATGTTATTAAAACATCTTAAATGCCATATTCTGTAGGTCTCTAAAGTGCTTGAAGACCATTTATCCATATCTCTGTTTGACCTTGAAAACATATCTATAGGACTACAAGTTTGATTGTTGCAATTGACTAACTACTAATCTGCATTTTAATTATTCTAAATAGTTTTCAAAGATTAGAACTTTAAATTACATTTTTAAATGAGCTGTATAGGTATAATACCTTAACAAAAATAACCTTAAGTTTGTATCAGTACACAAAAATCCATACTGATGTAAAATATTTAAGACTAGTAGTTGCTTTTTTAGTTTAATAGTATATCCAATAACCTACCCTTTTATTCTATCATTCCTATATCCCCTTTTTCTTCTTCTTAGAATGATATTGCTGAATCTAACCTCCTTTGCTTAGTTTTTTTCCTGATCATGACCAATAACAACTTGCAACTAACCCTCCCCCAAAAAATGGCAAACATACATAGCCCACCAAATGACCAAAAACCACCTACCCAGCTTCTTGGGAATGTGGACATTATGTTCTCTAGACTGTTTCCTGTTGTATAGGGGCAATAGAATATTTATGGGACCCTGAGAAAATTGGGATAATGGTCAAGTCCATGGAGAGGTAGCTGCATTATTTTTTATTTAGTCTCTGTGTGATGGGAAAGTGTACAGCTTATCTGAAGTCCTGGCTAGAGTAGTCTGTGAGGCTGGACCTTCTCAGCCAACAGCTTTGAAGGTGTTCTGGATGCAGAATTTTGAGGAAACAGTAACAGAGGCATTCTGAGAAGCTGGATCACCTGGGCTATTTGTTTTCATTGATGGCTGATCTTTTTTTTTTTTTTTTTTTGAAAACACACAAACTTTTAAAGGTAACATACATATTAGCATTAACATAAGTATGGAATGTGCAATGTGCACAAGTCAGCTAAAGATGATTTTTCCTTCTATTTTTGAGCAGGTAAAAGGCATCTGTCAACTTAATAAGTCCATTTGGACTGCATAACCAAACTACAATATAAATCTCTACCCATGCCATATGAAAGGATGCTGTGTAATAATAAGTCATGAGGACTCTGTAGCCAACAAGGTTTATCATGTCTCATCCAGTCTCAAAGCTGTTTCCATGTTGAGGGATCAACATATAAGTTACTAGTCTTGTAGTTTTTTTGTTTAGATTTGGTTTTGGATTTTGTTTGTTTGTTTGGTGTCTTCCATCATGTTTGCATCCAAGATTTTCAGGAGGTCTCCCCAAATCAAATCTGATCTTTTAATTTTGAGGAAATCCATAGTTTTTGCTTCCTGTAGGAACAAAGGCATAACCTCCCCCCCCCCCGTGCAATGTATTTTCTGACTTCCATTCTGAAGTTAAAACAATCATAAAATATAGGTTGGTTTAATTTACTAGTTTTTTTTCTACATCCAATGATTCTCAGCAGCATTTGCCCTTCACTCATCAGCATTCAAAAAATTTAAAGTCAGCAAAACAACATACAGAATCCAGGGGCCCAGTGTATTTCCTATGTTTGGGAGGCTTTATTATTATTATTATTATTATTATTATTATTATTATTTACTTTACTCTTTCTTTAAAGACTTTACTTTTATTATTTGTAAACTGTTTTCCCCCTATAACTGTCTGTACCCATTTTCTTTTCCTTCTTCAGCATCTAAGTACACTTTTCACCAATTTGTACCTGTTGAGAGGTATGGAATTTTTTTTTTGGTTGGGACCTGACTTTTTATGCATCTGCATTCTTCTCTGACTGCATAAGCCAAGGCTTAAATAGCTTGGACACCCACCACGAGGCTCCACTTAGCACATGCCACTAGCAGCTGGCTCTGCCCACTTCTGGTCCACAGACAGAGGCAAGAGCCGTGCCTAAGGGTCCCAGCTATGCCTAAATGTCCCAGTTTCTGGGAAGTTGTTGTGCCTGCTTTCCAGAGCAACACCAAATGTAGTTGTATTTTCTCCTTGGGACCACCAACCTACAAATAACAACACAGAAACTTATTATTAATTATGAAACCTTGGCCTTTAGCTTAGGCTTGTCTCCAACTTGCTCTTATAAATTAATTAACCCATATATTTTTTTCATCTATGTTCTGCTACAAAGACTAGTTACCTCTCCTCAGTATGGCACATCTGACTGTCTCGGAGTCTGCTGGTGAAATCCAGGTGTCTAGATTCCTCCTCTCTGTTTCTCCCTGTGCCTGGAAGTCCTGCCTATCCTCTCTTGCCCAGTAAATAGCCATTCAGCTTTTTATTAAACCTATCAGAAGGCACCTAAGGCAGAGACATATCTTTAAAGTGTAAAAAAAGATTATCTTACAACACCTCAGGAGCTGTATATCTTGTATTTCTTGCCAGAGTTTCACAATGGATATGAGGTTTAGCAATTAGCCTAAGCTGGATGGCCAGTGAGATCCAGGGAGCCTCCTGTTACTACCATCTTGGCACTGCAACTACAAATCTGTGTCACTACAAGTCTATTTTAGTGTATTTTTTCTTGGGACCAAACTCAGGCCCCATGCTTGTGTCCTGAGCACTTTACCATCTAATATAGATCTCCAGTCTAGTTAGACATGATTATCGTAGCAGGTTTTTGTTTATTGTTTTTACTCTAATACATAGATCTTTTTCCATATTTTATACTTATTTACTTTATGTGTTAGATTTAAATTTCTGTTTCTAAGTATTTACTTTTAATATACAAAATTATTGTTCAAATGAACATGGTGCCCCTAGGCCCATAGAAAGTGGCACTATTAGGAGGTGTGGCCTTGTTGGTGTAGGTATGGCTTTGAGGAGGAAGTGTGTCACTGAGAGTGGGCTTTGAGGTCTCAGATGATGAAGTCAGGCCCAATGTCTCACTCTCTCTTCCTGCTGCTTGCTGATCCAGATGTAGAACTCTCGGCTTCTTCTCTACTATCATGTCTGAGTGCACACCATCGTGCTTCCTGACATAATGACAGTCCACTAAATCTCTGAACTGTAAGCCAGCCCCAATTAAATGTTTTCCTTTCTAAAAGTTGACATTGTCATGGTGTCTCTTCACAGTAATAGAAAACCTAAGATAAACATTTCATAGTCTGCATCATTGATTATGCTAAATAACTCTCTTGATTGTGTATAACTCTCACTTTGGGATAAGACCTCCAGGTGATGTTTGTTCAAATTACCAGTGGATATCACTGAGCACCCAAGGAGGGAGAAAAAACGTAGCAGCACACCTCACTGTAACAGTCCCATCATGCATCAGGATAGTTGTAGAAATGATAAACACCACAGATCAGTGAAATGCAATCCAGGTGTTGAAAAATGAATGTTTTCCAATATTTTTTCTTTAATACAGCTTATTAAAATGTAAGCTTATTTTTTATTGATTTATGTGTTTTATAACCTGTGCATAAAATTCTAAAAGTTTAAAAACATGGATAAAAGAGGTATTAAGAACTGCCTTGTAGCTCAAATCTAAAACCCCAAAGAGTGACTGAAGGAAGTCACATCTAACCGGATGATGCTGTTCCTTGGAAACTGTGGGTTATGGAACAAAATTTCTAGTTTCAGGTATGAATACTTCCATGGGAATGGGTCATGAAAAGTTCCCCCACCCCAAACAATATATAGTTTTGTCAATCCTTTGGATTGTTTATCACAACTAGAGGATGAGACCATACTATATATACACCACTTGCCTTGGATGGAAGATGTAGAGAAAATAGGCTAGTACTGAGTAGGTAACTCCTCCATGCTGGTGAGCATTCAAACCACTGAGAGGGCTGAGCTGTCTTCCTGAGGAGGAAGTGTCCCATTTGTCTTGCCCAAATATGAACTTCATGAACCAGAAATGTACCCTTCCAGGCAACATATTCCCACAATATTGAATATTATGATCCTCTTACTAGGTCCATTACTAGTTATGTGTTTCTCACTATGGTAGTTCTTCTTTATTTATATAGAGCATTTTATACAGAATCCCCTTATCTGTGAATAATACATTTACTTCTTTAAATTTCATGCCTTTCATTTTTACTTTCTGGTTGGGAATCCCAGCAGAATGTTTAATGGAAGTACTGGGAAAAGAATACTTCCCCTGTGTCCCAGCATAAGTATCTTCCCATCTCTTACCACCCACTTACTGCTTTCTGGGAGAGATGTAATGTGTCTTTGCTTTGTAACCTGCATCCAGTGGTGGCACTGCCAATTTCCTGCATATGGAAGGATTCCTCTGTATGCTGAAGCTTGGACACTAGCCTTTGAGGTTTCTCTCCCTCTAATGAAGGCCTCTGGGCTCTAAGAGATTTCTCCCAGGCCTGGGATCTGCACCCAGCCTTTAGTAGTGTCCACCTTCCACTTCTTAAAACTTCAGAAATCTTCAGACAAAATACAACTTTGCTTTCTTTATTTCTTTTTTTTAATTGAAAATAGATTCTTCTCTCTGACCTCCCTATCACAGTTTCCTCTCCCTCCATTCCTCCAAGCTCTCCCCTACCTCCCTTCTCCCCCAGACCCACTCCCCCTCCATTTCCCTTAAGAAAAGAGCAGGCCTCCAAGAGACAACAGCCAAAAAGGACAAAAGGAGATACAATAAGACAAGGCAAAAGCCCTCATATCAAGGCTGGACAACACAACCCAATTGGAGGAAATGAGTCTTAAGAGCAGGCAAAAGAGACAGAGATACACCTGCTCCCAGTGTTAGGAGTCCCACATGAGCTAAGAGCCAGAGCATATGCACACAGGATCCTGACACCATACCTATTTGTCTTTTAACTTTACTTCCAAAGCTTCTAAGCAAGATATACATTATGCTCTCCTTCCCCGACCTCAGTCTTAACAGTCAATGCTTTGCAGATAAGGATGTTCTATGAACCACAGAGGAGCTTCCTCTCAGCAATCAAACCCGACCCTATCTGTCTTCACTCTCTCCTGCTGTACTGTTCAAAGGCCCAAAGGGAATCACAGACAAATGGAAGCAGCTTCCTCTATACTTAGGGTTCCCTGGGAACTTCTCCACTATGACAGTCACACATAACTGTTAAGAGTTTGACTCCTTTCTCCTCATTCCTGTCTATAGTGGGTTTTTCCTGTTCTTACTGATCTACAATGAAAAGGGCAGAGTTGAGTTTCCTGCCTTAGAAAAGCACTCATTACTTCCAGTAATTTAGTTCATTTGAATCCTTTGTTTAATCAGCTCTCTGCTGTACTTAACAACAGCATGGCTTGTTGGTTTAGCCATCTTTCTCCTGTTACATGATAAGGGAAAAGAACAATCCTGTAACTTTTTAGCATCTGACCTGAACAATAGTTTTAATTGATTCATTCAACTTCTGAGCATATTCAAATAGGATTTGAGAAAGCACTCACTGTTTCTTTGGAGTTTCAGAGGACCTTGAAGCAAGGGCATGGGAAGTAGTTAAAAATCACATCATTCTTTAGTTTCTGTATGCCAGCTTATGATCCCTAAAATAAGTACTGCCCAGAACTGAAACACACCTTCATATTTCACTTAAGGAGAACATCTTCAAAGTTGGAAGAGTTTCTACACTACTATGATTTAATAACTGTGTGATTGACTGTCACTAGTTAACAATAACACAATCCACATATGCCCTGCAGAATGTTAAATGGTTGACATTTCAAGAAATGGTTAATCTCTGGTTCTTCTTTTGTATTTTGGTGTGTGCACTACAAGTGCCAGTCTTTTGGGGAAATTCCAGGTTTGTTATCCATGAACTACAGAGGTCAAATCCAACAGCTAACATCTAAATAGAGTTCCACAGAAAGATAGCTAAAATACTAGGATACTGGTTTATGAGATTTCTTTTCTGGATAATTTCATATGTAATATCTTATTGCCCATTATTGGATCTCAACCTTAGACAAAGAACTATAGACAACGAAGTATTACTGAGAGAGAGGAAAGTAGCCTCCCCTTCCCAGGGATGAGCCCCCAACTGGTTACCTAATACAAAGTGTTCAGCCCTGAAACCGTATTCAGAGAAACAACAAAGGGAAAAATAGACTCAGCAGGTTAAGTTCACATGTTTTTTGCATATGTTTGTGCGTGTAACAATAATATCAAAGAAAAAGCAGCTGTCAATTTAGGAATGAGGAAGGGACCATCAAGGGGTTTGGAGGGAGGGTGCATGGGAAGGATTGGAGGAAGGAAGGAGAAAGGTGGATCTTTTCATTTAAAATGTATTTTACTCAGTCAAGGCAGGTCCAGTCCCCTCCTCCCAGGCCTAGCGGACTGGACCTGCCTGGACTGAGTCTAACTGGTTGATCTCAGTCCTCGGGGGAGGCTTTGCCCTGGAGGAGGTGGGAATGGGGGGTGGGCTGGGGGGGAAGGGGAGGGTGGCGGGATGGGGGAGAACAAGGGAATCCGTGGCTGATATGTAGAACTGAATTGTATTGCAAAATTAAAAAAAAAAAGGAACCCTAAAAACAGTGTAAGATATCACCATGCCCTAATATACAGCGATGGGAAAATGGGAGGGCAGAAGTTGAACATTTGTCCTTCTTTCTGAGAACGGGAGAAAGACAGAGAATAAGGCACAGGACAGACACACAGATGGTGTTAGCGAATAAGCCTGCAGTGAAGAAATGGTTTGTAGTCAGTGCTGCTTGGTTTAGGGTATCTGCCATGCTTCCCAATATCACCATGCTACTATTGTAGAAAAGCAAAAGCAAACCATCCTGTCAGGCTTCCTCCCTCCCTCCTTCCCAATGCTTCTCTACTCGGAGTGTGTATGTGTGTGTGTGTGTGTGTGTGTGTGTGTGTGTGTGTGTGTGTGTGAAAGAGAGAGAGAGAGAGAGAGAGAGAGTTTCTTCAAAATAAAAGGAGATAAACAAGAGTCTGTGCAGTCTGTCAGCATATTTTTATGCTGTTACGTAGTAATTGCTACAGGCAAGACTTGTCAAGCTACCATAAACTATAACTCATCACTAGGCAGACCTCAAAGGCACCTGTAGTAGAGATTAAGATGGAAGTTACTTCTCAGTCTGCCCTCACTCTGAGTGTCTAGATTTGCTCAGGACAGTTACACACTTACACTGTAGAACACATAAACACAAATAGTGGTCGCACAAGTATCAGTGCCCATTGACTAGAGCATCAGAAGACACCATGGATGAGCACCTGTATCCTGCTCTGTGATGTAGATATTTGAGCCTGTCTTGGCCTCTTCCTATAAACACTGACTTCATTATAGGAACAAAAGCATGGAGCCATGGTCCCTGAGATACTGAAAAATGTCATCAAAATATGTATGAAATAAGTATAGATTAATCATCTATAGCTTTTTTTCCCTGAAAAAAAATTAACGTATTTTTTCTGTATACATGAGTTATATTTTGCCCTTTGAATTCTGATTGTGTGTTTTATGGAAAATATATTATGTATTTATATACTTAATATAATTATAAATACATATGAGATGCACTATTCCAAAGATCCTATTGATATCATTTTATGGCATATATACATGATATCTGAATGATTATTACATGCTACCTGTATTCAAAGTAAATATATGAAATAAGCATATAACTTGTGACATGCATGATAATTGCTTTATGAATACACTTTTTAATTGCCTGTGTATATGTAGTGTGATCTTAATTAGTCTTTTGGGTGCCATATATACTACTTTATTTATTCAGATATGACAAAAATAAGACCTGTAGTTTCGATTTAAATCTAAAGCCAACTGGGGCACAGTCTGATACATACTGTCCCCCGTCAGTGAGTGGAGTAATTACCAGCTCACAAAGAAATCAGCTACAGTTCTGTACACGTCTGTTCTTGTCATTACTATGAGATCTAAAAAAACATAAAAATCCCGGGCCTTCTTTCTTCTTCTAGATCAAGGACTTGCTAGCTGCCTGTTTTGTCTTAATTTACTTAATCTTTCTGATTTCCATGCGACAAACTGCAGTCAGTCACATTGAGAATTAAAAGAGCCTGAACTATGCAAATGGCTGTTTCTCTTTTGCTTACAAACAGCGACATGTCTGATTTGGCTGCAGGTATGACGTGACAGATGCCATCCGTAGCTCCCAGTCATGTCACTGGCTTGATCCACAGGATTGAAGGTGTTTCTTTTGGTTGTTTTCTACCTTCAGGCCCAAATCCTGAGGATACAACTGCAAAGGCAAGGAATCAATGCAGCTTTGGATGCCTGGCTCTTCTGTGATTTTATAATTCTGCTTCTAATTCTCAATTCTTTTTCTATGAAAATTATTTATTTGTGCTTCAGATGAAGTGTTTTGGAGGTCCCTAAGAGAATTGTAGGCTCCGCGTGTCTGCACGGCACTTTGTAACAACGTGAGCTTATCTCATGATGTCATACCTCCTTAGTCCACACATTTGGTTTAATGTAACTCTGGCTGGAGAAATGGAAATAATATCTTACAATTTCCTTCCTGGGTAAAGTAACACGTAATAAATCCTTTAACAAATAACAAACATTTATGTAGTAAAGGATTGTCATAAGATCCTCAAAAGTGTCCCAGTTCAGTTCCTAGAGAGTTTCTGTTTCAAATCTGCGTCCTCTCCAAAGCATGGCGCAGGGAAGGTCCTTGGTTTCCAGACAGCAATGCTTTCCTAGCTGAGCTGTGTATTCATCATCATTTCTATACTGATCATCAATACTTCCACCTTTGTCTGAAATAACAGTACCTATAAAGACAGTACATTCCACACTGGGTCAGATGTCAGGGAGGAATCAATGGAGAGGGGGAAGGAGGGAGGGAGGAAGGGAGAAAATAAAATAATTAGTTCATATTTCAAAAAGAGAAAGTTGATGGATCCCTAAGTTTCCTAAACTCTATGATTTCTTTTTGTAAAAATACTCATTTTCTTTTCTTTCTTTTTTTTTTTCTTTTCTTCAGAGTTTACTCTACTATGGCTTTAACACCCATTAGAGGGACTCAGATATAAAGGAAGAGGCAGAATTAACTCTACCTTAGAACATCTTAGAAAAAGAGTTTTAATTTTTAAGAGTGTTTCAGATCTCTGGATGAAATCACATTCTGTTCTCTGAAAATGCAGATCTGAATTTTTCCTGAGAAGGCCATGGGGAAGATCTTCCCCAGGAACTCTCTTCAAGCTGTCTGTAAAAATGAGTTACATTTGCTTTAAACATGATCATAATACCAATGTAGCTCTCTTCTCTTCCAGCTTGGGATCACTTAATGTTCTTTCACATTGGCCTTAAATACAGAACTGCAGAAATTTCTTGTAGAACCCTGTCCCCCCATTGGAACCAGTGCTGGTCTTAAAATTGGAGGTGGATAAATGAATGAGGAGTTTTTACCAAGCAGCCAGATGATGAAGTATCCACCACTTGAAGACACATGTAGTTTTTTGTTGTTGTTCTGTTTTCAAACTTCACAAGGAACACACAGTCAGAAATCAAATCTGTGACCTCAGGTAATAGAGTTAATTATAATTGGATAATGGAACACAACCTCAGTCTTCACACTGCCCTAGGAGTTTGTCTTAGAAAAGGGGCTCAGATAACTTCTGCTACCTCACACCATTCCTCTGGTTGGGGAGCAGATTCAGGAACAGATTCAATGTGATCTCTCTTCATATGTAGCCCAGCTGACCCTCAGTGTCAAGACCTCTGTTTTCTCTTTGTTTTTAGTTCTTTTGTGGTGTTTAACCCTAGATCCCATAACTAAAATCAATCTATCCACTATCACTTCGCCTCGAAGAGTTCTGTGTCAACACCTTCATGACAACTGAACTAGTAAATCGAAGGAAGATTTGAATTATCTCCAACATTGACTACCAATTCCTCCCTTCCAACACAGAGACAAATAGCAGTAATTTTTTATTTCTTTGGAGAAAGATATTTACTTCTTACGAACAAGTCCTGACTCCTCTTCTGGGCTAGGACTAAGAGTAGCTATTATCTTGGGATGGGAGTGCACTTTATAGTACTTTTTAAAAGATCTGGTTTACTGCATCAGTAGATTATGTAACTATTCCAGTTACGTTGTTCTGATAGTAGCCAAACCTAAAACAACAGGATATAGTGGCTTTATGGGCATGATTAATGTGGCACTGAAACACAAACTATGAGTTTTGGCCTTCATGAGGTTCAGTGCGCTTATATGTCCAAGTCACACAGTAAACAACAGAACCAGAATTCAAACCTGGTTGCTGTAACTTAAGACTCTATCCATGCACTGTCCTCCTAAGTCTTTTCAAAGGCCTCAGGAGTAGCAACTTCTTGACAACAAACTCAAGTATCACTAGATCCTTTTTGCCCCACTTAATATAGACCTGTGCGTCTAAAGATTCGAAAAATAAGATTTTAAGAAAACAGTGCCCTTCTCCTATGAGGCGGGCCTATGACTGTTGATAAAGTAAGGCAAGGAAAGGTGCATGGTTCTGATTATGAATAGTTCATGAATTTTCTTTTTCAAGTGTGTGTTTATGAGCTGGTAGGACCCTCCACATTGTCGTAGATATTACCACAGCCTCACTCTGCAAGCCTGCACCTTTGATTCTTGTTCCCCTGTAACTTTAAAGCCGCTGCTAAGAGAGCTCTGCAGTGCTCGGTTTCTGATTCATTTCAGCAGAACAGCTGGAGTCAACAACTCGAAGAGGCTTCCTTTCTTTTCTTCCAGAATTACTTCTGTAATTATCGCTGTCTACTGTGGGCTGTGGAATATGTCTTTTTTACTCAGAATTGTAGGGGATTTTGCACAAGGTCACCATGCACCTAATTTAAGAAGTAATTACTAACCTCAATTTCTTCTTTTGTTCATACTCCTTAGGAAAATGTGCTCAAATGAAGTTATGTGATTGGCTTGCTAGAATCAGCCCTGATTCTCAGTCAACGTTAAGCTGTGGGTTCTTCTAAATTTCCTACTGAGCCATGGGGCTTAAAGAAAGAAAATATGAAATACTTGGTTGATAAGGCAGCTCTCCATTGAAGTCCACTGTGACTGCCTCAGACGCAATTGAGATATTTTAATTATAATAAAACGCTTTTGCATAAGACAATATATTCAAACTCAAGAACTAATTGACAAGAAAGTATTTATCATTCTCTGATTAGAGCCTAACATTGTTAAAACTCACTATTCTTGTTTAATATCAGACTTTACAGTATGAACCGTCCCTGGAGGACTCGGGGCTTCTTCCCCACTAAATGAGAGTATGAGCAGCACAGAAAAAAAATAACTGAGCATAAATGTCTGTCCTTGATCCACACTATGGAAAAGCCCCTAGTGTGTAGAAAAAATAGAGAGCTAGGGAACACTGTTTATAAGAAGCCGGTAAGATAGGACATGAGTGCAGTCCTAGCTCTTTTGAGACTCTAAATCAGGAGGATCCCTGAAGTATAGAAGGCCAGTGTGGGCCACATAACTCAATACAAACAGCAATAAACCATCTATGGAGGTTTATGATCAGAATATGGACAAAAGCCCTGTAATCACATGAAATATTCCAGAATTCCGAAATGCCCTGGTTTGGAAGATTTCTCCACTTAGTGTTTCAGACAACATGAAGTCACAAGGCCCACTGACATTATTCTCAAGGACCAGGAATCATATGTTCTACCTTCATTTTTGTACTAAGTCTGGGTGGTAAAAGTGATCCATGTCTTAGGGACATTCGTCTCAGGGCTTTTCTTAAGTAACTTTTTTTTAAGAACAGAGCCAGGAGGATTGCATTAAAATAATCTCTGTAGCCTAAAACTCCATGTGTATGTACATGCATCACTTCTCTGTGTGTGAAAAGGTGTGATATGCAGAAAAACGCTAATTCTGATTTACTTTTAATAACAGTAGAAAAGTAGCAGTTAAGTGATGATTTAGGACAAATGTATATCAAAAACTTCTTGCCAATAATTGATTTTACATATTTTCAGATTTATATACACAGAGCATGGGGTGGGAAATAGACATATTGAAGGCTTTGATTGAGTTTTCCTATTTATGTAAATCTATTTGCTTGCTCAATTATACAGAATTCTTACTTTCTAAATGTTAAACTAATGCTTATTAAGGTCATCCAGGTGTTTCCTGATTCTGCCTGTGTCATGTGTATGAAAGGAATATGATGCTAACAGTGTTTCAATCTACCCTACAGCCTCTCACCGCTCTCTTTGAAGTCATATAGACATAGAGGAATCCTGCTGTGTAAGGAGAACACATGCAGGGTTGAGGGCAGTTCTTTGTTTATCATTGTGGGTTAGCTGAAGAGACTGGGTAGGTCTTGACATGACAACATGCAGCTGTCCCTTGGGTACAGGACAGAGGAAAGGACTACCACTCCACAAGAGTAGCAGTGATTCATGTATAGGTTGTTGAGGGAACTCCGAGCAGTCAGAATCACATCAGGGCTCCCTTCTCTGCAAGAAAACAAAAATGGATTGCCAACACTGAATTCAGTCATACATCATCAACAAAGCCATTGACTGTAAACAAGTCAGGCCATTGAGTATAGACTGAGAATGGATGTCTAACAAATTCTGGAACCCAAGAAATACTGGCATGGTAGAGTAAGTGAGGGGTTTTACTTTTTGTTAGCTTATAAGTAGTTTTCAGTGACAACTTACATCAAGGCCTACAGTTTGCCCTACCTAGAGAGTCACCACAGGCTATCTTTGTCCATAGCAATTTAGAGACCAGGCCAACTGAGGAACATTTACTCTATTGCACTTTACCCCAAGGTCAAGTGAGCTAGCTGCCTGTCAGAGGAATTTGGAGAATTCCTTCCAATTTCTTAGAATAGCTACTACCAAACCCATTACAATCATTTTCCAAAGCCAATATAGTTTCTGAAGTCCCAGCTCTACTTCTAATCCCTACAGACTGCCAATAACTCAAACTTTCTGTGTTCCCATTAAGCCTTACCATTCTCACTTGAACCCTCAGATTCTATCATTGCTATGTGCTGACCTCTCTGTGTGTGTGTGTGTGTGTGTGTGTGTGTGTGTGTGTGTGTGTGTGTGTCACACACACACATACGATGCTCTCCCCGAGAAAAAATGTAATAGCTAATAAAAACCCCAGTATAAGACATTAGAAAACTCTCTTCAACTTGTTGGTCAGTGGAGTCAAAGAGACTCTCAAAATAATATACGCTATTTCCATTGCCCCTGTTGCCTTCCAGAAATTGAAGACAAGAACTTACTGTTGACACCACGCACTTTAAACACAAGACTTGGAAGAATGGGGATAGAAATGATCAGAAAGCCTCCTCTATGTGGACTGGATCCCACAGTATCTGAAAGTAATCTGCAAGCTACCAAGGGAGAAAAGTAACCAGTAGACCTACACCACTGAAAAGCCTAAGAACCACAACAGCTTGACTGCTAACCCTATTAGGCAATAGCGGGACCTCCAGCTCAGGGTTAACCAACATCCATCTAATTAGATTAAAGATCTATACAATTGGAAGGATTTCATGTCTGGTTTTGTAAATCTAGCCAACTAGTTATAGCTGGAGGAGTCATAGGCACTACAGGAGAACCTACTACTGTCATTCTCCAAAGTCAATATAATTTCTAACCATGTTCTAAATACATATATCTTTAGACCCACAGATTTGTCTCGACCTCACCTCTCATCAAGGAAGGTTCTTTTCTGCATCAGATGGAGACTATTACTATTATCCATAACTAGAAAACAATACGGAGAATAAGAGACTATGGGCTGTCTAGCCCCAGCTAATACGTTTGCAATGCAACACATGTCCCCAAGGCTCAGGGGAAACTATGGGAAAGGTTATAAGAAAGATTATAAGAGCCTCACAATGTGGTTGCCAGAGCAAGACCCTCACGACAACATCAGTTGGCAAGCCAATGCGGACAGGAAAAATTCACTTAAACCTCTCCTAGATGAAGAAAGCTACATGTGGTCATTGGCTACTGAGAGAGGGAGAATTAATCCCCTTTTAGGGATGCACTCCTACATAAGATGTTTAATCCCATATGGTCAATCATATATATCCATACAAAAAATATTCTGTTTAGATTCAGTCGGTTGTATATACATATAACAACAGTAATTAAAGGAAAGACATAAATTTTGGAAGGAGATCATATGGGGAGTTTGAGTGGTAGATAGTGATGTAGATACATTGTTCATGTATGACTTTCTCACAAAACATAATTAATACAGTCATGTTGAGCTTGCAGTATAATTTGGATCTTGAATGTCTTCCCAGTCTCATATGTTGAAGACATGATTCTTGGTGATATTGACAGATGATGAAATCTTTAGGACATTTGGCTTAATGAAAGGAAGTTAGGCCATTAGGTGCATGACTTTGAAGGAGATACTGGACTGTTTGCCATTTCCTGTGTCTTTTATTGCTTTCTAATGGGCATGAGGTGAGCATGTTCCCTTGCTTAGTGTTTCTACCATTAAATTCTGCCTAATCGCAGGCAATGGAGCCAAACAACAGTGGAGTGAATATGCTGAAACCATGAATCTCAGTTAGAATCTCCATATTGTAACTGATAATCCCAGGCATCTTTTCATAGCGACAGAAAGCTGGGTAGCAGCATGAAAAGTCTGGCTGTGGATACATGTAAAACATGCTGAGGATGTTTTCAGTGTAGACCTAAGTGATTTCGTTACCTTGGCAACAGAGTGTGCTGCAACAGCATTTGCGGAAAGATTAGTGTTAGGGTACATTTTCCCAATGTCCTTTGCCCATCAAAAACCCTAAGGCATTGAAATGTCACTGAGTGAAGCAGGTAGAAGCCCTGGTCTAGTAGTGTGAATGGTGGGCTTAGCAGCTTAGCCTGAAATGAAGAACTCAGGCAAGCACAAGAAGTAAGCTGCCTGGATTTGAATTTTAAATGACTTTGAATTTGAATTTTCAAAGAAAATGTTTTGAAATTACAGTATAATTCTAACAAGTAACTTTTCTACTTTAATAGGTCTACAGGGATATATAATTCGTGTATTTATTCTTTCGAGACAAAACAGTCAGTTCATCTCAGTGTTCCGTTTTCCAGTGATACAGTCAATATATAGTCATTCCTTTCAGAATGAATTGTCAACAAATTTAGACCCCGCTTTCTCCTGTTAAGCTTTTGCACACTGTGATGAAGAAAAGAACTCATTTATCCAACTGGGAGTGGGGAGCACATTTGAAAGAAAAGGCAAAGTTTTAAATTCAGATTTACATACCTCTTAACATTCATCCACCCTGTCTCTCCTGAGCAATTAGCCTCTCTTAATTGCTACTGGGCTTCAAAAAATAGTGGTTTTTACAGCAGGTTCCATGCTGTTATTGAGGAACAAAGACAGATTTAGAAGTATCTAAATCGTTGAGTGCACACACACGTACAGAGATGGACTCTGCATGACTTTCTTACTCTTAAAATAGCACTTCCTATTTTGCACTCAACACACCAACCATCTTTTCAGAGCAATTTTAAATACTACCAAACATGTTCATTTATAAATCTGTGCGATAAGTGGTGGGATTGTGTAATATCGCCACTCAAACTAGTGTGGAGAATTAGGTGAGGTTTTGCCATGGGTTCTGCAAAGGAAGTGACCTTGAAGTGCTTACACTAGTTCACATAGCAAAATGAAGATTAATCAATAAAGAAATGGCTTCTGGATTTTAATAATAAAATTCTGAGTCCAGCAAAAAGGCTTAGTGGGGGTGGGGTAAAGGTAGCTTACTGCCTGACTGCAAATCTGTCCATTAGAGTTCAATTCCCAGATCTCATGTAAATGTAGAAGGAGAAGAGGGACTCTACATAGTTTTCTTCTGACATCACACACATACCATCAACCCACCCTTGCCTCTATCATGCACATGTGAAAATACCAATACATCAAAATCAAGTTTAAAAATTATAACATTCTTTTAGAAAAGCCAAATAATAGTCAAACAACTGGCTAAAAGCTACTGCATGTGAGAACACTTGGCCATGTTCCATAACGGTTTCCATTACGATCTCTTTTGCATAGCACATCCTCAGTAATGCCCAGGGAGCATGAGTAAGGATAAAGTGTATCTTTTTGGAGTCATTGAAAGAAAAACAACATAAAAGGAAAATCTTTGCACTTGTATTTAGGAAAAAGTGTCTAAAATGGGCCATTTATTCGCCCATTAACTTTGTTAAAGTTATTTAGATGATTTCACAGGTCTAATCTGACCTTAGATATTAAACCATTTACTACGCCAGTCTTACTGGAGCATCTCATTTTTTTAATTCTTATTACACTATTTATATATACCCCAAAGTAGTCATTCTTCACTCAGTTATACCCTTCTCTGCATCAAGTGAGAAAACAGGCTACTTCTTTCCATTTTAACCTCTAAATATCTTTATTTGTGTTTCTATCATATAAACTATCAGGTAGAACATTGAATATATTCTTAAATATTTAGATAAGTCAGTTTTCCTGAAGGGGAAATATTTTTCTGCTATCTTTCCATTACCAGAATGATGGAAGAGGATTTCCTAGGAACATACAGTAAACATAGATATAAGTCAGTCACGTTATTACAATTTAACATAATGGTGGGTCAGACAACTCAATATTTGTAAGTATTAGCAAAAAAAAAAAAAATTAGCTGATGGTTAATTTCTCCTGAAACCTAAAATAAATCTCAGAAACATTTCCTGCTCAAGACTTTTATTAGGCTCTTGGAGAAGGGCCTTAGCTGAATGTCCTATAAATCTTCCTGTAACTTAGAAATACTCAATACATTCACTGACTGGTAAAGTTAACTTCCATTCATCGGTAAGGCTAAAAGCCTCTGCATGCATTCACATGCAAATCTACTTGGACTCATTTTATTGAGAACATTTTTCTGCAGAGCAAGGGAATAGTTGTGTGGTTAAGAAAGCTTGCTGCCCAGTCATGAGGACTTGAGTTCAAATCTTCAGCACTGACATAAAAGTCTATGCACTGCCATGCAACTGTAACCCCACAAACAATGGTGGGAGAGATAGGAGGAAAGAGGGCGGGCTCAGTGAAATATCCTGTCTCAAGTGACAGACGAGGACATTGTTTATGTGCATACACACACACACACACACACACACACACACACACATTCTCACACCTTCATGCATTCATACACTCTCATGCACACATACACTCACACAGACTCAAGCACATGCACATACATACTGTTAGAGAAGTCAGAATCAAATCTAATTTAGTGACAGAAAGGACTCTCAAATCAACAAACCAGGACACTAACCAGGTAACACTCTGATCTCTCACAGGGCTCTCTAGCAGCCACATTCATGTTTTTTAAGAATACTCATGAATAAAAAAAAAAAATTCCTCAAAGGCGGAGCTGTATAGTACTTAAAGGATGTTACCTCAGATTTGTGTGTGTGTGTGTGTGTGTGTGTGTGTGTGTGTGTGTAATTTAATTTTTGCTTCCTCGCTTGCCTTTTCTTTTTTACTTTGCAAAACACTCAAATCATTGAAAATTATAACCAGCATCTTCCAGTCCATTAAAATGAAAGCAAATAATACACTCCTGATAGTTTCAAAAGCATTTACATAATAAATTACCTTTTGTCTTATAATGTGTAATATAGTCCATGTCAGTTTCAAAGGATTATCCAATTGAGAGAAAAAGAGGAAAATATAAATAAAACAACAAAAAAAGTAAATCTGTAACTTAAACCATGATAAGAGACATCTGAGGGTCAGATAACATTCTTTATATTTTCCTTTGTATCACAAGTGAAATTAATCAAATTATTACATCAAGTCAAAGGAAAACAACCTGAGATCCCACATCCAAACACAACTGTGAGTATTTTGCTGATTCATTGTAGCTCTTTTCAAAGTATCCTTTCAGTTACCATTACGTAGGATGTGTAATTGTGCTTTTATTTTTACACAAAAGCAAGCCTTGTCATATGAATTTTAAGACAAAAGTCCTATAAAGAACCAAAATGGTGGTTACTTTTCTTTGTGCACTTATTACTTTTCCGTTTTCTATAGGAAATGTAAAAGGGAAGAAGAAAAGGAAAGCAGCTGTGCTCTATTTTTTGCCCGTGTCTGATAAAAGGAACCATGTGATGTCAGTGGGAGCAGTTATGTTTCCCTAGAACTAATCTAATGGAAAGTCATAGGATACATTTTACAAGGACAGATAGGAAATCACACTGAGTAGCCATGCTGACTTCCATGTTGTAATGAATTCTCCCAGAAAAGCAAGAATAAATGCAAAGCTTATCCTGACCATAGTCCGAACATTGATTTAATGAGTCTCCTTTATGGGACTGCCTACTACAGCAGTGATAATTTCACTCAAAGGGGAACGGCACTGTAGGAGCCTA
Organism: Peromyscus eremicus; assembly: GCF_949786415.1. Taxonomy (NCBI): domain Eukaryota; kingdom Metazoa; phylum Chordata; class Mammalia; order Rodentia; family Cricetidae; genus Peromyscus; species Peromyscus eremicus. The sequence continues at coordinate 12,396,288 of NC_081437.1, read as the reverse complement.
ACTGACCATTAATCTCCTGACAGTTGTCATTTCCATTTGGGAAATCATCAGTGCCAGCACTTACCTGTACAGCACTGTGCAGTGGGCCACCAATCTCTGCTGTAGATGTAGGAAGCAGATCCAGGTGCAGAAGTCTAATGATGCTTGAGAATTAAGAAGTGTTTCTGAGGTCTTACAGTCTCTCTTAGCAGATGTTTATAAATGTGGAAGCAGAAACAAGGGTCGAACCAATGAGACTCTGAGATCTGAAAGTTGATCAAAGCCTTCCTCCGCCTACCTATCTCACAACTTATCAAAAGTCTCCATGGGCTGATGAAAACACATGGGCACCATGGGGCTGAATGTTAACTCCTTGCATTGCCTCTAGATTCCAGTCTCTAAATTCCCTTAAATCCAGCATCCCTATCATTTTTTTCTTTTTCTAATGCTCTGTCCTTTGTCTTCAACCAAGCTCACTGAATTTAACTGTTTAAATCTTCCAGACTTTATAATTCATTGTTTTATCCTTTAAAAAAAATCATTTCAGCTATCATTGCCTCTGTTTTTCAGAGGGGAATGTGCACCCCAGTCTGATTAATGATCAGAGGTGTGACCTCTAAGTAGCAGAATGAAGGTTTAATGCCCTGTCTGTTCCACCTCATAACCAGTTTTCTGTGTATGTGTATTGTGGTGGTCTGAATGAGAATTGCCCCCGTAGGCTTATACATTTGACTCATGCTGGAGTGTGCTGCTTGAGAATGATTAGAAGGAGTGGCCTTATTGGAGTAGGTGTGGCCTTTTTGAAGGAAATGTGTCACTATAGTGTGCTTTGAGGTTTCAAAAGTCGAAGCCAGGCCCAGTCTGTCTTCCTGCTGCTCACTAATCTGAATGTGGAATTCTCAGCTCCTTCTCCAGCACCATGTTTGCCACCATGCTCCTTGCCGTGAGGGTAATGGACTAAACCTCTGAAACCGTAAGCCAGCCCCAATTAAACGTTTTCTCTTATAAGAGTTGCAGTGGCTATGCTGTCTCTAAACAGCAATAGAACACTGACAAAGACACACATATATATACAACAATTTTTAGTGTAACAGGAGCAACTTCAAGTACAAAAGGCTTCATTTTGTTTTGGGGCTCATGGGGTCAGAGTCCATCATGGCAAAGAAGACACTGCAAAGAGCTTGGTCTGTAGTGACTGGACTGAGTGATAGCTACTTGTTATATGACACACTAGGAAGCACAACATTTGACCAGAAGTGGCCTCCTTTAATCCTCCAGGAATGGTCCTGTGACCCTGTATCCACCAGCTAAGTTCGAATCCAAAAGGCTCTATAGCTTCTGAAAGTATTGCCACAAAGGGCCAGATGTTTAAAAACAAGAACCTGCGTGGGCTGTTCCACTTCTAAACAGTAACACTCTTCCCCTAGTTCCAATAGACTCATGCAAAAATCCGTTCAATAGAGCTTCAAAAGTCTCCAAAGTCTTACCACCTCCAATATTGTATGAAAATAAAGTCTCTTCTGAGATTCAAGACAAACTTATCAGTAGACTACTATAATTAAAAAACAATAGATGATGATGAAGATAGGTAGATAAATATACATAGATGATAGATAAAGATATAGATGATAGATGACAGATAGATGATAGAGATAGATAGATAGATAAATAGATAGATAGATGACAGATAGATAGATAGATAGATAGATAGATAGATAGATAGATATACAGATAGATAAAGGTATACAATAGCACATAGTTAGTATTTCTATTCCAAAAGAGAGGAACAGGAAGCTAGCAAGGAAAGATCAGTTCAAGGCAGACATCAAGCAGCAAAACCAGGAAGTCCTGAAGCTTCATGTTCTATGTCTATAGCTCATGTAGACATGTCAAGTAGACAGTACATTGTCTTGGCAACAATGTACTGAGTAACTTGCCTCTGAAGTGCTTAGTCCTGCAGCATAGGTGGCCTCTCAGCTGACCCCACTTCCAGTGTTCTACATCTTTCTAGCATCGCCAACACTCCAGCACCCCCAGTGCAAGCTAGGATTTACCTTCACAGTGTTTCATACTCGCTTCTCCTGCTCTCTGCAGGACCATCAAAACTATCCATTGTCTGACCCCATAGGCAATAGACCCTTGGCCTTGGACTTCATGATCTGTAATTTTTAGACTCTGCATGCTGGAAAAGCAGCATGTTGTTGTAAATGCCAAGTTTTAATGGCAGCTCATGTGAGCTCTAGCATGTGACTTCTGCAAGAGAGGCCTCTGAAGGCATATCTGGCCCAACCAGGGAAAAGTGTTTCTTATGTGATGCTGTTTACATAGGAAACTCCTGAAGAAATACTCCCTTTTCAGATTAACATGAATTTTTATGTCCTGGAACCTCTAAAAATATAATTTATTTATAACTAATTATCTTTTAAACTTTAGTTTTGGAGATTTTGTTTTATGACTACTGTATTTATATCATCTCAACCAACCCCTCTCCAGCCTCTAACTCCCCCTGTGTTTTTCTCCCCTCTCAAATTGATGACTGTCTCTTCTATGATAATTATTATGAATATGATGAAGTCTTGCCCTCTAGGTACCTAAAGTCCCCCTTACAACAAAGCTCCCCATTTTTCTTTTTTTTCTTTCATTTTTCTTTATTAAGAAATTTTCTACTCACTCCACATACTATCCACAGATTCCCCCTCCTCCCTCCTCCCACCCCCCAGCCCTCTTTCCCAAGCCACCCCACATCCCCACATCCCCCAAATCGAGGTCTCCCATGGGGAATCAGCAGAGCCCAGCACACTGATGCTAGGCAGGTCCAAGCCCCTTCCCACTGCACCAAGGCTGTGCAAGGTGTCACACCACAGGCACCTGGTTCCAGAAGCCGGCCCATAGACCAGGGACAGATCCCGATCCCCCACAGATTCAATGCAATCCCCATCAAAATCCCAACACAATTCTTCACAGACTTGGAAAGAACAATACTTAACTTTCTATGGAAAAACAAAAAACTTAGGATAGCTAAAAGAATCCTGTATAATAAAGCAACCTCTGGAGGCATCATGATCCCTGACCTCAAGCTCTGCTATAGAGCTATAGTAATAAAAACAGCTTGGTACTGGCATAAAAACTGACATGTGGACCAATGGAATTGAATTGAAGACCCTGACATTAATCCATACACCTATGAACATATGATTTTCGACAAAGAAGCCAAAACTGTACCATGGAAAAAAGAAAGCATCTTCAACAAATGGTGCTGGCATAACTGGATGTCAACATGCAGAAGATTGCAAATAGATCCATATCTGTCACCATGCACAAAAACTCAAGTCCAAGTGGATCAAAGACCTCAACATAAATCCAGTTACACTGAACTTGATAGAAAAGAAAGTAGGAAGTAGTCTGGAACGAATTGGCACAAGAGACCACTTCGTAAATATAACACCAGTAGCACAGACACTGAGAGCGACAATTAATAAATGGGACCTCCTGAAACTGAGAAGCTTTTGTAGAGCAAAGGATATGGTCAATAAGACCAAACAACAGCCTACAGAATGGGAAAAGATCTTCACCAACCCCACATCTGACAGAGGGCTGATCTCCAAAATATATAAAGAACTCAAAAAGCTAGACATCAAAATACTGAAAAATCCAATTAAAAAATGGACTACAGAGCTTAACAGAGAATTCTCAACAGAAGAAGCTCCCCATTTTTCTTAAATGGCATGGATGTCTAACAATTGTAGCCAGCTTGTCCACATCTGCCCATCTGCAAGGTCAAGATCACGTGTATTGTTTCCCTCAGCACACTTCACATTTTTCAAGTTTTCATGCTCTATGTTTTTGCTCAGAGTTATTACTGTGAGCCTGGATACACACACTGAGCAGCATCTATGCTATAATCCGAATGCTATACATCTTGATAGTCCCCCCACCAAATAAATTAGGGCATGGCTTTTGAATTTAGTCTCACGTAGGCATTTAGGATGTGAAGAGAATATAGCTCAGTTATTTGCCAGAGTGTAATACGAATGACCTCTTGTTAAATTTCCGAGAGCGTCTCTGTTCACCTCTGAAGCTTCCAGAACAGTCTTTGCCATTTGCATTCCCATCACATTCTAGTCTACTAAACCCACAGCAAGATGGTACATTAGACTCTGCTTACCCCACTAGTCTAAGAGCTCCTCTGACAAGAGGCTGCAAAGTCTCCCACAGTTCTTATCTGTTTGTCCTTGAGCAACATGGTCAGGTTTGCAAGAGAAATGGTCCATATTTCTCATCAGTAATTTTCTGTACTTTTTACTTATCTCTGTATTGTTTTGGGTGAGTCTGCGGAATGTCTGGACAATAACTCACAGGGAGAGAGCCTCTACTTGACACCCGGATTTTCATTTATAACTCGTGTCTTCTGGGAGCAGCGTTTTCACCAATGTGGAATACTTCTGTTCAATAGGTATAGTGGGATCTCATAAGGTTTCTTTACACATCGTTCATCTTAGTTTTCGCTTCCCCAGACTCTACCTCCATCCTTCATAATCTTTAGCTTCCCAGTATCCACCTCCCTATCCTTTTTGCATATATTCTACTATCTATTCTTGCAGTATCTTTTTCTTTACTTGGATTGTAAGATAATAGATTTGTCCTAAGTCCTCGTCTGGCACTTCATTTGCCCATCCCTGTCACTACACTACCCGAATGAATGCTATTATTCCCTCCCTAAATTAGTCTCCCCCACAAATGGCCTGTTTCCGAGGTTCCACATGTCCCCAGTGTTAGAAAGATTTAAAGCTAGGACCCTCATGTGGGAGAAGACGTGTGGTCTGTCTTTTTAGGTCTGGATAACCTCACTCAATATAATTTTTTGTTCTGTCTTCATTTTGATTTGTGATGTTTACTTTTGTTTTAGATCTCCTTTTCTGTTTCCTGATATCCTTGAACTTCCCTAATGACCTTGAACTTTGATATTGATCCATCATCATGTAAATATGCTCCCCTGTAAGTTAACCATGTACTATGCTTGTATCTTTGCTATCCTTATCACAAATGCAAAGTGACATTCATGAATGGAATTGTCAGAACTGGATTGTTATTTCTTAATTTTCTCCTTCCAAAGACTACATAAAGATTGATATTGAAGGTTTTTATTTTACTTTATTTTGTGTGTCTGTGGGTGTCCTTGTGAGTTTATGCACACCTCGTGTGTGCTTGCCCTCAGAGTCCAAAGGGCATTGAATCATCTTGAACTGAGGGTACAGATGGTTATGAGCTCCTGATGCGGGAATCAAACCTGGGACTCCCGAAACAGCATTAAGTCCTCTTAACAGCCTAACCAGCTCTCCAGCCAATACATTCATTTTGTTATCTTCAGTTCTTGCTGCAGTGAATTATGGTTAAATGATTATCTCAAATGGAAACACACTGGAATCTCATTTCATCCTTATCACATAGGCTCACCATGTGACCTTGTTCAACTTTTCTAAAACCTCTTGGTGGCATTTCAAAGGTAGTTATAAAGAATAAAGGAAAGATTTCTTGTAAAATATGCTATACGAAATGGACAATCAAGGCATGTCAATCCACAAGCTAAGGTAGCACAAAAAAGGAATTTCAGATCAAGCACCTCTTACAGACTTCTGTGAAATCCACTTTAGAAGGGTCTCCAAGAGGCAAGCATTCTCACATGAGATAATGCCTTTCGGCATGCACCACCTTGAACTTGCCAAATATCTATTAAAATCACAGCAACCATGTTAAAAGGAAGGTCCTTCAAACAAGCAGAATTTAAAAGAATTGTTCATTTTATTTTACCCTTTTGAAAGTATCAATAATCATAACATTGACAATAATAATAACAATAACAATAATGTTTATTAAGAATTGTTGACCTACTACTAGAAAGATAGAAGCATTGTGATGGTTTTAATTGCCCACTTTGCACAATCTTAAATAACCTAGGAAGAAAGTCTAACTGAAGAAGTGTTTGGATCAGGTTGCCTTATGGGCATAACTGTGGTATTGCCTTGATTGTGTTCACTGGTGTGCAAAGACCAAGCCTAGCATGATGGCACCATTCTGTGGACTATAGGAGTGTATATATATGTATAGAGAGAGGGCTGAGCAAGAGTAAACTTTCATGCATGAACTCTCTCTCTCTCTCTCCACATCTCTTTTGTTCTCTCCCTCCCTCTCCTCTCTCCTCTTGACTGGATGTAACAAGCAGCTTCATGTTCTACCCTCGATCTCTCCACAATGATGGGCTTTAACCCGTAATTGTAAGCCCCATAAACCCTTTCTCCTTTAATGTTGCTTTTGTCAGGGTGTTTTATCACAACAGAAATGAATCTAGAACAATACAAAATATCTCAGTCTTATACATAGGTATAAATACAATAAAGTCAAGGGATATGATCGGAATTCTGAGGGAGAATTCAGCTATCACTAGGCATGGTCATATTAAGAATGCTTTGTTCATGGCCTTTCCACAGCTAGGGTCTATGTTGGTGTCTGAGGCTTCATCAAGAGCCATGTGGATGCCAAGGATCTGGGCCACCACTTGGGGCCATGCTGCCAGTGCGTCCATGACAATCTGAATGACCTGCACAGCCTACCAGGACCATAGTGACATCTGGGCCTAGGCTGCTGTCAAGGATCATGTCCGGGGACATGGTCCAACCACAGCCAGGGTTTATGTTGATATCTGTGGCCCCTCAGATATCTGGGGTCTGGACCGCCACTGGTGGCCATGTTAGTGTCCCAGGGCTGTGCTGCTGCCAAGGCCATACAGATCTGTGTGGCCTACACTGCCACCAGGGGCCATGGTGTCATCCAGGCCTGGGCTGTTGCCAAGGGTCATGTTTGAGTCTGTGGCCCTGCTGCAAACTCACTCTGTGTTGATGTTCATGGCTCCTTTTACCACTGATGGAAGTGAGGACAGGGCTGCACAGAGTTGGCCCTACCCCTCACTGGCTGCAGCACTAGGGAGAACTGGTCCCTGCACCTCTCCTAGGCAGCACAGTAGAGCTGACTCCATTGACTGGGGTACAGCTGGTCCAGTTCTGAAGGCATAAGAATGGGAGAGCTAGCCCCACTATCTGTCTGTCATGTAGTGGTGTGGGAAATGGGGAGATGCCCCGCCTCACCCCTTGCCACCTACTGCAGGCAGGTGTGAAAACAAGAGAGTTGATCCTGCCCCACTTCATCTGCCATATGGTGGCATGGGTGAGGGAAAGATCGCTCTCCTCCCCCTCACCCCTTGCAGCAGTTGGGAGAGCTGGCCTTGGGGGCATGAGAGTGGGAGAGCTACCCTTCCCCTCACCAACTGCAGTACCCAAGAGAGCAGGACCCTGCACCTTGCCTGGGCAGCACAGTAAAGCTGACCCTGCTGGCAGGGGTGCAGATAAGCCTGCACCAAGGGCATGAGGGCAGGAGAACTGGCCCTATCCTTGCTGCCTGCTGCATTGTTGAACTAGCAGGGCAGTGCTGGAGAGCTCTCCCTGCTGGTGATGATGAGAAAAAGCTGGTGGGCTGGCCATCCCAGCTACCACCCAGGCCCACCCCAACATCTACCCCATCTATGAACTGCTGGAACACGTGAAGGGGCTGGACCTGCAGAACCAAAGCTGCAGGATCTCAATGACACAAAGCAACAGGATGTCCAAAAGGAGTCCCAGCGAGAGCCCTGTATTGATACTGTAACAGAAATCAGAGATCTTAAACCAGAACAATGACTCATTGCAGTGAACACTTACCAAGTAAGGATGTATGAACCAAAGGGTATACTGAGTGACTCACTGGACCACATTATAACATCCACATCAAGATTTTTGTTTGTTTGTTTGTTTTGTTTTATTGTTTTTGCTTTTTGTTTTTCTTTTAAATTTGATTTTATTTTATTTAAAGGGGAAGATTGAACGGGCAGAGAGTGGAAATGAAGGATAGAGAGATGAGTGGGATCGGGATGTGTGATGTGAAATCCACAAACAGTCAATAAAAAAATATAAAAAAATAAGAATATTTTGTTGATCAGGTATTGGTAGGGGATTAATAATCTATTCATCTCTCAAGCCCCAAGGATACCTATGTCTTACCCCCCCTTGGAATATTGTATTGAATATCAAAGGAAATGATGATTATATAGGAATTATGCTTACCAGGCAGTTGACTTAATATGGGGAAATTATCCAGTTGAGCCCAGTGTAATAACAGAAATTACTATTAGAGTGAGACAGATCATGGTTGTGGGACACAGATAGAGAGTGGAAGAGGCTCACTTTTAAGACAAAAGTGGGGCCATGAGAGAAAGAGCAACATAGAAGATGGACATGTCAACCTGGTTTCATCCTTATGTAAAAGACAGAAGACAGACACTTCAATATGATTTTATCCTTACATCACTTAGAAAGGATCTCAGCCCTTCAGCCCGACACATGTTGGTATTTGTCCTGTGTTTGTACTGGTGAAACCCACAAGTTTGTCACCTTTGTTGTATCAGCAAGAAGCTAACACAGCTCATCCTTGAAGCAATTCTCTTGAGAACAATGGCTGAAATTTCTCTAGGAAATAATAATAATATTTTTTTTTTGGAAATGATACCCCCCTGGAACAAAGCCAAACAATAAGAAAATTAAATCCCCAAACAAAACATAGCAACCTAAAAGATATTTCCAACTGACAATTTGAAAGACTCATTCAAAGAGCTAGAATCAAGTTTGAGTAGATGCAGTTTAGGAAAGTACTTTTCTTCATAGAACAATCAACAACACATGCACATATACACATATATATGAACCGCACACACATACACATATATACTCACATACATTGATATAGACACACATTGTTAGGACTAAATCACAATCATTTATTATATGTTTCAGAAAGTAGAACTTTCCAAAGTTTGGAAATAAGAAAAAAGCCCAGCCTTTTAAACTATATTTTATAATGTCACCTTACATCTCAGTGAAAGTAAACATCATAGATAAAGATATATAGGAAGCCTGGTGTCATGTTAATTTATCTCAATATCAGCCTGTGTCTATGTTTTTAAGTTGATAGGTCTGTAAGTAAAAACAAAGACTAGTGATTGAATTCTGCATAATGACATTCAGAATATTTATAAAATATTCCTAATTACATTTGCTAACTATACCATTACACTTAATTTTGCCTCAGCTCAGATCTCTTAGGAGTGGAGACATGCAAAATTATGAGAAAAATATGGTTGAAAATAACATTGGAAAGAGATGGCATGCTACTTGATTTAAATATTACCTCATGTATGTATTTTAGTTGAAGGTTGTAACAAGTGGTCACTAGAGTGGCAGGTTCTTAGAGAGCACCTTGACATGGTTTAATAATTAGTTTTGTCTTCTGGTTCCGGGAGGCTACCTCTTTTCAGTCTTATGATGTTCAAAGTTGAAGTGAGATGAGTATAATACTTATATTCAGACATCCACCTTTGGAAAAAAAATCTCTAAAATATGTTATTTTGTGGTGAACACTGCTATGAGCAATTAACCAGGAGGCCACATGAAAACACTATAAAGGGAAATGCGCACACCATCTGAACATCTGGAACCAGTTTGTTCTCCTTGCTTGTGGAAAGTTGTGAGCTAAAACTGGGCAGTATTTCACTCTTGTCTCCCGTGCAGTCTCAATTTAAAAAGTTGATGTTTCGTACCTTTGGTGGTTTTGCGGTTTGGGCACTGCCTGCCCATTTGGAGTTGGATCTGTTTCTAAAGCTACAGCTGTTTTCACTTCAGCAAATGACAGCTAGAGGAAATGCACCAACCTCCCTGCTTTATTGAGCGCTGCTGATTTATGACTCGATTTTAGCACTTACTTTGGGTGACCTGCTCTAGATTAACCCAAACTCATTCCTTCCATGCACTGAGTTTACCGTCAAAATGGATAAAGTATGAGTCACCAGTGCATCTGGAAGTTCTATTCATGAGAAAATACATTGGACTCTCGTGCACAGGTAAGGTTTCCATGACACTTTTCAAAAATGAGGACGACAAAGTCTGGTGCTTCTGCCCAAATACTGACATCCACATCTCTGATGCACGTATTATCAAATTGGCAGGCTTAGATCTCTCATGTCTCCCCCAATCTTAGTGTGCTGTTACAGGACATATTTTTATAACGGTGAAAACGTTGCTAGTGGCAAAATCATAAAAAAAAATAAGCAATTTCATGAAATAATTTAGAAAATCATTTTATCATTATTTTCTTCATTAGTAATAATAGAGAGGACCTAATTGATGATATTCCACATTAGACCTTAGATAATAATTCCCAAAGAATGTTCATAGAAGCAATGGTAATAATATTAATAATAAATGAACAAAGTGATTTAGTTCTTTATTTAGAATTCAAAACTTTGAAAAACAAAAAAAACAAAGTCTAAGAAAATTAAATATCATGTGTGAGGTGATACTTTGGTGAAGTGGAAAATCCAGACTTCATGCACTTAGCCCTTTGGTCTTCACTGTCAGTAATTTTCTTTAACTAGTTTTTCTTTTGACTAAAAAATGGTTTGGACACCCTTTTACCAAATGGTCCTGGAAAACACATTCATATTAACTAGTTTTTCTTTTGACTGAAAAATGATTTGGACACCCTTTTACCAAATGGTCCTGGAAAACACATTCATAAACGCGTGGGAGACTACTGAACAGTGTTATTCAGGAACTCCATTAGCTTATGATATCTGCAGTTCCTGTAGTCGATGGAGCAAAACTAAGCATGAGCAAAGGTCTGAATGGTGTTCAGTACTCATTTAGAAAACGCATCTAGAATCTTCTTCTTCTTGTCTGTGCATGTATAACCAAGGAAACATGAGAAGATTAGTGTGGGAACACAATAGACAGAATTATTTCAGGTGAAAAAAAAGAGAGAGAGAGAAAGAAAACAACCTAGGGATTTGGTGCTTCCAAGTTCACCAGAACCAAGTCTCATATGTTTTTCAGGATAAGTTCTTACTTTCTCTTTATGTCTATTTGCTTAGTCTAGGAAAAGTAGTGACAATAATGAATGACAAAATATGAACAAATAAATCTACAATTAAAGTTGTTAGTAAAATTCACGGTGGTACACTTGCATTTTCAGATCACTGCTTACAACTTAAAAGCTAATATATCTATACATATATATTGTATATATATTCACATATATATTCTATATATATATATTCATACAGTTTGATTAATTGCATTTGCTCAATTTGTAAGATAAATGCTATTACTAAACCTCCTTATTGGAGCTTTGTCAGCATTTACATAGTTCAGCCCAAATAACATGAAAGCTGTGCTTGTGAAAAGCCAATATTAATGATAGCACATTGAAGTACATGGGGATGTACACCACATTCCCAAGAGATTATTCCAATGCCTCTATCAACCACTTATGATTTTCCTACTCCTTGTCTCCTTTGCTGATTCAAGAGAGATTTGGGGTATCATTTTGGTGAAAAGACATTCCTGTGACATTTGTCACTACTCCTCTAGAGTAAGTTGTAGGAAATCATTTCCTCCATTTCAATGCCAGGATGTAGGACTTTAGTTGGGAACCTCGGATCATCATTTTGGTCCCATTTCTAGTTAATTGAACATCATGAATAGGTATCTAACATACAACAGAGAAATATGAAGGTGGACTGTGTGATTCTTGGGCTCTTGTGCTGCTAAAGAAGAGTAACAACTCTTATTCCATGACCCGGTCAGTGCTCATGAGTTTCCAGGGTGTTAGGAGATAAGGATTTCCTTTGACATTTGTACATAAACAGATAGGCAGACTAAAAGAAAACAAACAAACAAAAAAGATTTCAGCATTGGGTGTCTGGAGCATACCCAAGATCTCATCAGAAAGATTCCCAGAGCTTCATAAAGGCTATCGAAGGAAAAGGATTAAAGGAGATTAATTCAGTTCATAGTGGAAACTTGGTGGGATAATCAAAGTGATGGGATGGTTTAGTGAGACAGAGCTGAAACATCTACCAAACCCAGTGCATTCTAAATCCCCACTGTGACACCAGTCATTGGCAATTGTCTGCATCCATTTCCACTCCTGTCTCCCATCGTCCCCATTTATGAGGACAGAAATACAACCAACAAGATGGGTGATGACAAATCAAGGCATTGGTCCAACTGGGATAAGGATGTGCACGCCCCTTTCTACCTTCCAGATCTCACATACAGTAAACATATCAGAGAAGGAGTTTCAACTTGAAAGCAGGATCAGAGTTGGCTTTTACAAAGACCTCAACTATTAATTCCTAAGTGGAGGCTATGTTGTTGAACTGAAGAGACTGGCGATCAGTTTATACTAATCAAGCTTAATGAGAAAAGCAGTAAGAACCTACCACAGGTTTCATCCAGGGTAGAAGAATGCATTGACCTGCAGAGTAAATGTAATTGGACTATGGGGACAGGATAGTCTTTGAAGACACCAGCTCCATTTTTTAGTCTCATGGCTGATCACAATAAAGTTACTCACAACCATCATCAAGAGCATGGCAGACATTTGAATAGCCTATAATACAATATACTTAACATTTTCCAGCCTTGCTCCAACATCCAATCTCCATTTGTATTCCCTGGTTTCCATTCTGTTTCCAAACTAGTTTTCTGCTTAGTGTTCCAAAGTGAGACCATTTTGAACCATGTATGAAAAGAAATGAAAAAAAAAATAATCTAAGCTGAGTTTAAGCTATAGCATTCAATGTCAGCATGTTCTCATCTTTTAAATAAGACTGCACATTGACCGAAGGACTTGTTGAAAGTTAGTACCCAGCAGTATTGGGAAGTAATATCTCTTCCCCATTGCATTGTGCATTGTGCTCATTAGGCCTGTTTTCCTGCACGCTTCTAGTAATCAACTGTACAGTAAGTAGCCACATAAAAAGACTTCCACACTTTACAGAAACTAAGAATCCTGCTATCCATAATTAAAGCCAATACTTGGAAAGAAAGGGAAAGTATTAATTTTCTTAATGTTTTCATGCATGGAAAAACAATCAAACTTCTCTTTGTATTTGTAATTGCATTGACTGGCCCTAGCTGGGTTTACTTTTCCAAATTACAAGCAAGCCAGACCATTGAAATGTTGCAGCTCCTCATTATTTATTTTCTGTAGCACTAAAGGGCCTTGATAAGAATCTTCTCAAGTTACATTTATCTTATGCAATCACTCCCTCAAGGACCAGGCTGGACTCTCTATTCATTGACCTTAAATCTTGATTAAGATTTGGCTGGAAACTAATAAAGCTTGGAACTAGAAAATGGAATAGTCCATCATTTATGGAATCTTGCCTGAAGACGCAGTGTGGGGAGGAATAACAAATGTTCTTTTATTAAGGCTCTGCCAAGTTAATGGGTCCGACTTTTTCAAGTTACTAATAGGATTTAGGGATGTTGAAAACTGTGTCCACAGAGTTAAAGAGGTACGGAAAGACAGCAGGGAAGTTTCAAATAATTGATTTTGAAACCTTGTTAACTAATATTACTGAGTGAAATATAGCTACTCCAATGTCTAACAAGTGACAATTCTGATTACTGTCTATTCTGTGCCATGATCTAAATAGCACATAGTATGTATAATAACACAGCTTCATGTTCATCAGCATGTAGTACATCATGAGGATTTTGGAAGAATTCTGCCCACATAATACATATTATGCTCATATTATATTGACATTTCTATCTTCCCTATAAAAGGTTGTCTGAGGTTAGATCAAATTTCCTGCAACAATTAAAGTTACCAATATTTCCCCACAGATCTCTTTTAGTTTATTTCTACATTCTGAAGACAAGATATTTGTTATGTATTCATGTGCAGTGGTTCCACTCAGAGGGCAAATTGTTTTCCTCAGAGAGACTGCTTCTCTTCTTTCTTTTCTGCCCTGAAGAATAACACGCCACAGTTTCACAACCTTTCCCCTTGATATAACTTACAAAGTGTTTCTTTGTAACTCATATTCTACTTTTTCATATTGAAATGTTTCATATGTGTCATTTTTTTAGAATTTTAAACCTTGAAATATATTTTGTAACATTTATATTTTGATTACAGCATCCAGTAGAGTTTCACTTAATTTAATTATCAATATATTTGAAGTTGTGTTTAAAATTTAAATTTCACTTTTTCAAATCATATTTAGAAATGAAATAAGAAAACTTGGGCATGTAAGTATAAATGTACACATGTAAGTAGGCATCCATGTGTGGGTCTAGATATGTGTTTATGTGTATGCATATGTAAATGTGCATATGCATATGTATTTTTATACATGTATGTAAATGTATGTGTGCATTTATGCATATGAATATGAATGTATGTATGTACAGGTACATATGATGCACATATGTATGTATCCAAGTATGTGTGTATGGGTACATGTGTGTATATATCTATATATACATGTATTAATATATGTGTGTACATGAATATATTTGCACATATGTATGAATACATATGTCTGCATGTGTGTATGTCTGTATTCATATATATATATGTATGTGTATATATCCCTGTATGCCTGTGTGTATATGTATACATATTTGGGTGTATGCATGTATATGTTTTTGTATATGATGCATGTATATGTGTACACATGTATCTGTGTATATATACATGCATGCATGCATGTATATATTCATATATGTATGTGTGTATCTGTGTGAGTGTTTGTGTGTATGTGTATATATATATGGATGGATGGATCTGTGTATGTGATATATATAAAACCACAGAGATTGACTAAAATATCTTTTGAGATATTGCTTCATAACATGTAAGCAAACAGAAATGTGTTATCAATAATTTTCAACAGCTCTGCATTGGGCTGTGAATAAAGCCAAGTGCGTAAGGAAGCAGGGAGTGCTTGGCATGTTGCCGCCCATCTCCGAATCAAGATGTCTGTAAGGAAAATTTCCAGGCCTCTTTTGGTTTTGGTTTGGTTAAATGCTCTGAGTTTCCTAGTTTGGTTGTATTTGTAGTTAGAAGAGAGAGATCAGAAGTTATAAAGGAATATATAAACCGACAGCCACGTCCACTTCTCCTTGGTGGCTGTAAACAGTAATAAAAGCGAAGCAGCTTCAAAAGTGCACACTTTATTCTTGCGTTTTAAGCAGATCAGTACTGCATCAGAGATGTCCGGCTGCATAGCCTGTCTAATATTGATAGTCCAGAGTCATTTCTCTTTTGGTAAAGCCCATTTTCCTTAACTTCTCATGTCATTATTTATTTATGAGAAGCAATAAGTTTCGCTTTAGGCAGTTTCTCAAAGAGAAATGTAAACAGAGGACTGAGGAAGCCCCTGTAATTAAAGAACAACATGTATCCACTTTACCTCATACTTGAAACCTAATATAGCTGCATACAATTCTTCTTAAGAATTTGTATCTATCTATGGAGAAATTTAAAAAGAAATAGATTTAAGTTAGGTTTTCAGGTTTATTTTTGCTTATTTGTATCCATTTTTCTTAAAGTTTGTCAACAAAGTAAACATAGAATTGATCAATGGAGAGTTATCATCATTACACTTACTCTGTGTGCAGTGTTTTTTTTTTTGTTTTTGTTTTTTTTTTTTAATTTTTATTTTGCAATACAATTAAGTTCTACATACAGGCACAGATTCCCTTGTTCTCCCCCCTCCCGCCCCCCTCACCTCCCCCCCAGCCCGCCTCCCATTCCAATCTCCTCCAGGGCAAAGCCTTCCCCACAGACTGAGATCAACCTGGTGGACTCAGTCCAGGTAGGTCCAGTCCCCTCCTCCCAGGCCGAGCCAAGTGACCCTGCATAGGCCCCAGGTTTCAAACAGCCGACTCATGCAATGAGCACAGGACCCAGTGCCAGTGCCTGGATGCCTCCCAAACAGATCAGGCCAATCAACTGTCTCACCCACTCAGAGGGCCTGATCCAGTTGGTGACCCCTCAGCCATTGGTTCATATTTCATGTGTGCAGTGTTTTTAAATTACTCTTTTTATTGAAACACAGTTTTTTCATACAATGTATTTTGGGTATGGTTCCCCTCCCCCGACTCCTCCCAGATCCTCCCTGAACTTTAAACCTTTTATTTCTCACTGTCTTTAGAAAACACACAAATAGATAAATAAGGAAACAAACAAACCAGAATAAATAAAAGAAAGACACACAAACCAAAACCCATAAAAACACAAAGCTGGAAATCATAATATACAAGCAAAAGATCAGTAAGACAAAGAAAAGGAGGAGGAGGAAGAGGAGGAGGAGGAAGAAAGAAAATGCCCAAACAAAGCATTAAGAGACAAAGGTCTACTAAAACGCCATTGAGTTTGGTTTGTTCTGGCTTACTACCGCTGGGCATGGCACCTACCGTTAAGTATGGTTAATATACACAGTGAAAATATTATTCATAATCTTTTTTTCTTGAGATTATGCACTTTGTAACCTCAAAGTTTGGATCTTTGACTCAACACATACCAATATTATCCCCATTAATTTAATTATGTTAAAAAAAATTCTTCAAATGAGCTGTTTTGTGGCTCTTCTGTTATAATCTAGAAACAATTCCACATCAATGAAATGTGCTCTCAGCAAGACAAGATGGGGGAGGAACATGGCAAGATCTCCAAATATGTAACAAAGTTTGATTCTAGCATTAAATCTTATATATAGAAAAGTGAGAAATAATTACTACGTAATGTGTTTCTACTTCTCAAAGTATTTTCAAAGTGGTATCTTTTGTTATTGCTTAAAAATCAATTAAAATATGAAAAATACAAACATCAATATAATGCTGTATAATCAATTTGACCCAATCTAATAGTATGCCAAGTGGTCACTCATTCTTTTGGATTCCTCTTGCCATCCTTAAACTATAAACATGATCTACTACAGAGAATTTTTAAGTAGCTTGGAGACAGAGCTTTCCTTTTTTATTTCTTTATATGGACAATAGCACTTAAAATACTTTAAAAAACTTGTAAACAGTGAATGACCCAGAGATATCAGTTTAATTGATCTGCTAAGACCAGACATTCTAAGAAAGGGTTTTAGAAATTAATTCAAATGACACAACACTAAAAATGTGAATGGCTATATCCCAATGCTGGTGTGTGTTTGAATGTCTACAGACTTGCAAGTGTGGTTGAAATGGTGACAGTGACCAGAGACCTTAAAATAAGTGTATCACACACTAATGACAAAAGCTGTGGGAAGTGCACTGAGATGAAGAGTTTAATTGGGTTTAGAATTCCAGGTGACCTTGAATAATCAGGTGACCTGAGCAGTAGGCTGTGTCTTATTGTGCTGGCTCTGGAAACGGTCAGGAAATGTTTGTAGAGAGGATGAAAGCTTCACAGCCAGTGTACCGCTGAAGCTAACACGTGCCTCTGTGCACCCTTAAATGCATCCTAATGCAGGTAGAATTTGCAAGATGAAAACTAAATGGGCACAACTTGCAAATTTAATAATTTTTAAGTCTCCATAGTAATGGTTGGTACTATCCTGTGGACTGATGGTAACGCTTTTTGCATTCTAAACCAGCTGTCTATCACTACTATCTTAGCCTTTTAAAATGATTTTAACATTAGAATTAGAGAAAATATCAGTCTTTGTAGGATAAAGTAGGAGGCAAGGTTCGCAGATTCTACAATCAAATTGCATACATCTGAATTCAGGCTCTGGAAATAGCTGTCATTGCCAACCTGGGTCACTTACATCGCCTCACAACACTGTTCCAGCTGTTTTCCCATGTGGATTGAGCAGAATGAGCATTCTTTCAAGACATGCATGTCAAAACTGTGATATAAAATCCCCCTTGTAATAATTTTTGTCCTAAGGGCTTCATACATAGCATACACTCTTAAAACAACATTTTAAAAAATGAAACCACATTTCATACAGTTACTTAAAGAGCAATAAGCTTGAATATTTCCTTGACAAACTAAATCTATTGTTTTCAATTTAATTTCACTTGAGTAGCTTGATAGTAATATGATTGATACACAATAAAAAGAATATATTAAGGTATGCTGTTGGATGACATTTGAGCTGTATGCTATTGCATAATCATGATCACAATCAAGATATCAAAACCATTCATCACCTTCAACACTTTCCTCCTGCCATTTTATAATCTGCTTTCTTTGTTTTCCTCTTCTCATGTTCCATAAGATGGTCCAACTGTATCCTTTATTTCCATTTTAATTTATCAAGAGAAATTTTGAGTTTATCTCTTTCTTCTGTGAGTCACTGTATTTAGCCATTCGTAATATATAACTCATTTTACTTGACCTGTGTCGACATTTTACAACTTTATGTGAAGTACAGAAAACTATATGTCATTTTATCTTCCCTTAAATGCAATTCTTTGACTGTTTTTCCTACATGTGCTGAGAACTAACTCCATCATGAAGTATTATAATTTGTGTTTCAAGTACTTCCCTTTACTTAGGACATGCAAGAGAAAGGCATATGAAGAAATCTATTCCTTCTCACTAGAGCATTGCTCTTTGTTATTTCCTTGTGATTCACACAATTTCCTTCATCCATTATTTTAGGTCTGGACTCATGCTATTAAATCCTATCAATTCTACATTTGAATTATTTTAGACTGTCTCATTTGAGAGTATCTTAATTTCCACTTTGCTCCTGGGTATAAAATGCTGATTAAGTAATTCCCCTTTTTCAAACTTGAAAATCTAAAGTAACTGCCTTCTTTCCTCTACAGCTTATTGTGTAAATTCTATCATTGGAGTTTTTTTTTCCTTGCAGCTAAGATAGTACTGGCCATTTTCACTCATTGCTTTCTTTATTATGGGTTTTCAATAATAGATTTTTAACTTTATTTAATTTTAAAATTTTCTGTTTAAAAATATTTTATTAATTCTTTAAAGGTTTCATATAATATAATTTAATCACATTTACCCCCTTTCCTCAACTCCTATCAGGTCAACCAGCACCTTTACCTATCAAATTTCATATTCTAGCTTATTTTTTAAGCCCATTGGGTCTAATTTGTATTGTTGAAATACTCTTGGGTCAACACAGCCTGCCCTTGAGCATGATTGACCTATCAGTGGTCACATCCTTAGAGAAAACTGACTCTTCCTTTCCCCAAAGCTATCAAATACAAATAACCCCCCAGCTAGTGGTAAGACTTCATACTCAACTCCCCACTTTCATGTTGGGATTTTTTTTCCTGTTTCTATCGATGCTATCATATCCACTGTGTGTTCAGAAAGGTGGTTGATCTGCTGTGTCCAGAAATCATTGCTAGTTGTCATTCACAACCTCTCCATCATACAGTCTTTTCAACTCCCTTCCAAGAAGATCCCTGACCTTGTTGGAGAAAGATGGGATACAGACTCTCCATTTAGGACTTAGTACTTCAGTTTCTTTTCTTGCGTGTTGAACAGGTGTGGTTCTCTGTGTTAATTGTCACCTACTTTATAAAGAAGCATCTCTGATGAAAACTGAGAGATGCATTAATCTGTGTGTATGGCATCAAGTCATTAGAAATTATTTTAGCCAGTTGGTGGTGGTGCACTCCTTTAATCCCAGCACTCGGAAGGCAGAGCCAGGTGTATCTCTGTGAGTTCGAGGCCAGCCTGGGCTACAGAGTGAGTTCCAGGAAAGGCACAAAGCTACATAGAGAACCCCTGTCTCAAAAAACCAAAAGAGATGAAGAAGAAGAAGAAGAAGAAGAAGAAGAAGAAGAAGAAGAAGAAGAAGAAGAAGAAGAAGAAGAAGAAGAAGAAGAAAAAGTTGTTTTAATGCTATGTCCATTTTACAGAATAAAAGTAGCAGATTCTCCTTTGGGGCCTGTGACCTATGTAGCCAAAGGTTCTTGGCCCTGATAATGGTGCCAAACATGACTTCCATTTCATAGATAGGGCTTTAAATCATCAAATAAATCCTTATTTTAAATAGTTGTGGATTACTCCAATTGCATTCACACCACTATTGCATCTGTGGCCATATCTTACCATGACAGGCATTGTTGTAGTTCACAAGGTTCACAGATAGGTAAGGCTAAGGGTTACTGACATCTCTGCTAGCATGCAGAACATCTTCCAGTGATATGAAAGATAGCTAATAGAAATGAAAACCCCATGTCAGTACCAGCTTGAGTTCTCCATGTTTTATGACCCAAGTATATGGTGCCTTTTCATTTAAGAAAATGGCAGTAGTAGGTTCTCCTCACAGCAAACCTTTTTATCCACATATCTTTGCTTGCGAATGTTCATTGCAAAGAGTCATTGGTCTAGTTTAAGGCCTCTGGTTACTGGTACACTATCAATACTGGGCCCTCATTGGGACTCCTCTTGGTTATCCTGTTGTTGGGGCAAGGAATTCTTGCAGTTTGCAGGATTTACTGTTAGGTGGAACTATTGATTACTTTTCTGTCTTTGCAGCTTTCACAACACCTCTCAATACTAGGAGGGCTAGTCCTCATGAAGGAGGAATCTAGGTCAACAACAGTCTGATTCCCTCCAATCCTGTGTCCAAAATATGGACAAACTTCAGCAATAGGGTCTTACTTTCAAGTGGTAGAAGGCAAACACAAAGGCAATAACAACAGCTTTTATTGTTTGAGAGGTTTCTTGGACCCCTGATCAACAATGCAAAGAGAGGTTTCCCTTGCTGGTGTATGTGTGTGTAGTATGGATCAGTCTTCAATATATTTTTCCTACATATTTTTCATATATGCTGCGCTTTTCTTTCTTTCTACTTTACCTTCTGTATTACCCTCCCTCCTCTCCCCACCCTAGTCAAAACCTCCCTATTTGATAGAAGTGTTTCAAAATTTTTTATAAGAGCAAGATATCATTAATATAGAAAGCAGAAGAGGCAACACAATAACCTAACTTCACCCAGACATGAAGTGAACCCTTTCTACTCTGAAGTCTTCCAGTTATATTCTAATTGCAACTAGAATTTTATAACATTGTTTCAGGCAACAAACTTCATTTCACCTTACCAATAAGCTTAGAATTATCATTGGATTTTGTTTGGTTTGGTTTTGTCTTGGTTTATCTGTTTTTTGTAGTATAATGCACACTAACACTATAAGACTATATAGAAATTATCAGACTGATAAAAAATGATTAAACTTCTAAGAGAAAGATTCTCACTGATTATGAAAAATGGAGTTACTTCCATTGACAGTATTAGTATATAGCCTTGTAATATCATTTTGCGTCTTATATAAGCATCAAAATGGAAAATGTAGTCTGTTCTCATTTCTTTGGTTTTATGGAAGTCTGAGCTGGCACAAATGTGTACTTGTATTTAAATATCATTTGAGATAACATTGTCTCCAGTAAAGTTATTCCATTCTCAACTCATCTTTATTTCATGTCACAAGTTATGTCATGTGTTTAAATTGAACTAATGGCTCTGACATTGCTTTGAAAGCCAGCCTAAGAAAATCTCTCATTTTATTGATTGACAAGTGTTTCTACTGACATCTAAGTACAATTCTTATTGAAGAACGCCCAGTTAATAAAGCCAAGGAATTAATGTTGCCATTTTATGTAGACAGACTTTTATTTAAAAATTTAGAATAATAGTTTAATATTGTTAATTGTTATATATGTGACCTCATCATCACTCACAAGAAAGATGCAGTTGCCAGGCCTTTTGTATGACTAAATATTGCTCAGTTTTTCTTAGTCAAATATTAGGACTAGACAACAAAATGAAAACAGTTTCTCTTTTCCAGACTTTAAGTTAGAGGTTTTACTGTGATGAGGTTCATGATCTGCAAGTGGAACACAATATAAGGGTTATCTCAACATCAATGAGATAGAAAACAATTTCATTTATTTTCCATGATACAAAAGTAAGACAGGATGGGTTTATTTGATCTTCTGTCCCATGAAAACAGTATTATGGTGTGCTTTAAATTTTGTGCTCATGAATTCTTTAATGGCCATACATTCTTCCAATTGCAGTATTCATGACTCTTTACAATCACACCTTACTCTGATCCAAAGATAGAGGCTCTGTTCTCTTGAATTGGCCCTCATTCATTCTGAACACTAGAATAATGTATCATAAGGAATTCTACATGAAGATCACAAGAGGACCTTAAGACACTTCATTCATCCACCTGGAACATGGTTTTGAAGTTAACACATACAAGGACACCAATAAAGCTATAACTATGTGAGTGAGGCCATCTTGAACCATCCAATCCAGTTCACTTTGCCATTGAATTATGTTGTGTAAGTCCAAAGAAATACAGCAAGCACCTCTTAACTGAAAAATAATGTCATTTTAGGATGTAATTACTAGATGTTTTAAGCCATTATGTTTTATAACTGTAACCAAGATCATCCAGTAAAGTACTCACATAATTGTGGCCTTTTATGATCAATATTTGTACTTCTTTGGGAGGTATAGCATCAAAAACCTGAATTTTTTCAGGCTTTACAGAAATCACAGGAAAGTGATGGGAATATCAAATGGTTGTAGACTACCTACATCTCCCCATCAACCCTAAGTAAAGATGGGTCCTTGTCAAGAACTAATGGAAGATGGAGAACCATAGGAACAGATGTTCTTCTTGGGGTAGAGTCATAGAATGGTGAGGGTTTACTTATGAAGACACTGAATAAAGGATATCCCATTTTTAAATACTGTGGGAAAGCAGAGAGCTTGTTCCCTTTGAAACTACAGGCTTGTAGATGATGTGAGGTTCTGGTACAAATAAGAGACTTGTCTTTTTATCTGCAGTTGTTTTTGTGAGGCTGTATATCTCAGAGTTCCAGAATTAACATACCTTGTGAAGCTGAAAAAATGTCTTGTACTTGTTATGTCCTTTTCTACTCATGGGGGAAAAAAGAACTGTTCACCTCGTACGTATTCTAGAACATCATTAATATTACCAAAAGAATTGTCACTAAATGAACTGTGAGAATTAATGGCCCTCAAAATGGTCAGAAAACCCATCCTTCTACTAACACTTTGAATGTAATATAGAGCAATGACAAATGCCAGTGAAGTGAAGACCATATTGTACAGACTACTAAGTATGCTGGCATGCAGAAATGTTATGAATTACTGTAGTAATAGGAGCCAATGTGGCATATGGTACATGACATATTTTAAAAATGTTACACTTTCTAATTTTGAGCAAAAGTTCATTGCTGTACTTATTTCTTCATGTCTTCTTTCTTCCCCCTTCAAAACAGATGAAAGTCAGTTAAAGGATGTCAATATAATGTCACATTAATTAGCATTCGTATAAATGTCTTAACTTACTTACAGAACTGGAGTACATTCAAGACTTGCTAACTTATCAAAGGCTCTGAATGTCTTATTATGTCTATGTATATGCCACACACAGGTATGCATATTCACATACATGTGGATATACAGTATTATATATCCCACATGATAGAACAGTAGCATTATTTCAATTTGGTTTTAGATGCATAACATACTGTGACAAAACATAATGATTTAAAGCAAAATACATTAGTAATATTTCTCATGATTCTGCAAACCATCTGAAAAGCTCATCTGGTCTATGCCAGCTTGTGTGATATTTATGGTTCCCAGGAGTCTCAGCTGGGACTACATAGTTAGGATGGTCTCACTGACTGTCTGATGTTGACAGACTTGTCATTCTGGGAAATTCAGTTCTGATGTCATATGTGGCATATAATCTATTGTATTTTGAACTGCTTTATATGATACTTTCCCAGGACCACCAAAAAAATTCAAGTCCAACCATGTTCAAATGATTTTAACTTCTGGTCACCTAATATTTGTCATTATTCTATTCTCAGAGCAAGTTCTTTGGCCAAGGCTAAATTCTGCATTTTTTTTAGGAGAAATATATTCTGTGTATAGTAATCACTATTCTTTCTATGTAAATATAGACATGTCATGAAGAGAACATATTTCATTTGTTTTAATTCTTTTTAAAGGGGTGATGTATTATCTATCTCCCTTCGTTATTGCTGTGTGGCAAGATTTTTCCTTAGGAGATGAAACAAACTCATCTACTCATCTCAGATAGGGAGCCAATGACAGACCAAAGGACAGATACCACCAAAGTCCAACTTGGTGAACCTAAAAGGAGAAACACCAGGATCGGTTCAGGACCCCCAAGACCAAGTTCTCAGCACAAAGGAGATTTCTTTGCCCCAGAGGGACAGAGGGCAGGAATAAGAGACAAAGAATAGAGACAGAAGATGAGGGAGAAGGGGAAGGGAACAAGGGAAAGGAGAAAGAGATATTTGCCCCGGAGGGATAAAAGACTGCCTTTGGATAGAGGGGACAGACATGGCCCATAGGAAATGGGCAGTTTATAAGGGTAAAAAATGGTAAGCTCCATGTCAGGATGAGATGTTAAATTTTAATTGGCCATGTCAATTATTAGGATAACTAAAGTCTTTTGATTCCTAAACTTCAATACTTTGATAAGTGAACCTTGGTAGTCAGCCTCAGGAGGAAGAAGTGTCCAAATAAGGGAATAGAACTTGGTGACCAGCTTTACAAATGTAATCTAACCATTTTTAGCAAGGGAGAGGGGAATCAGGGAGAAGGGCCAGGTCTGCCAGAGCCATATTTGCCACGTTTGAGCTGGCCAGAGTCCCTTCAGAACCAATGTGTTTTATTGGGATTACTTACAAGAATATGAGATAAGGGTTACTTACTAAAGCAGAAATGACTCAAAACCAGAAATGGCTCAACTATAATCAAAGCCCACCCTAGCATGGGTGACAGCTCACAGACCAGAAACCTAGGGCACACTTTGCCATGTTCTGACAGCCCAAAAGGCTGGAGAATGCCGCTTTGAAGTCACTAAGTCTAAACCTCTTCTAGGCGGCTGTGCTGGTTTCTGCTTTTCCCAGTAAGAAGCCGCTCTAGACTCAGAGTCTCCCCTGCAGATTGGCTTGTCTGTGAGGGACTCTCAGCCACATGGCCTCTTCACTCTTGGAAAGAATGAACCTTGTGAACCTGGTCAGTTTCAGGGACTTCCTGAAGGCATTCTGAGTTGTTTAAATTCCAGCTTAAAAAAGCTTCCCTCTAGGGTGTAACTTTTCAATCTGGCCAAAAACTGTCACACAACAATTATCTTGGCACGAAGTTTAGCTTGGAACTTGTCACTTCATAAAAAGTATTTGTTGGATAAATAAGTCCGTAAATGAAGACCTGGGTACCTGAGAAATTGTTTGCCTATCTATAATTAAATAATGATAGAGTATAAGAAAGAGACTACATATTTCATATACTTGATTTCAAATTTCTTATTATAAATGTTCTCTTTTTTATGTCTTCTCTTCCTCATTTGAAATATCAGTATCATCTATCATTTCCACTTAGATTTTTCCCATAATCATGGCATTTGTTCTATATAGCTACATATGCTATAAAATTCAATTTCTGAAAGAAGTCCACAAAATGGGCATTTTAAAACATGATTTTATAGCTATTAATACCACAAATTAGATTTTAAATAATTTCTCCCACTCTATATGCAGGGCTGGTAGCTGGTGTGTAGAATTATGAGTAGAAATCAGAATTCACTAAGTGATTCCCCATGACACCCAAAAGAGAGGTGGGTGCCAGGCAATGCAACAGTCATGGGTTTTGTTGTTGTTGTTGCTGCTGCTGCTGCTGTTTGTTTTCTTTTATAAAGGATATTGTCTTCAAACCAGACCTGGTAGCAAACATTTATGATCCCAGTACTCAATGAAGCAGGAAGATCATGTGTTCCATGTTTGCCTGGGTTACTGAGGACAACCTGAAATTCTATCTTCTACATTCTACAGGGAAATCCTAAAAGTAAGAAAGAAAACTGGTGTGACTAGAAGAGAGTAATTATCTATGAAATCAAATGAAAGATTGCAGTCAATAAAACAAGAGGTATTACACATTTAGCACAAATCAAGGCACTACAGTCAATTTTTGACATTGGGTGTTGAGCACCCAATATGCAGTGTAAGGATTGTGTCTGCCAGTGTTTCCCAAATATTTCCACATTCAGAGTGAGAAAGAAAATATTCTTAAGTTGATGTCCTCCATGTTTAACCAATGTATGAAGATTAATCCTAACAAATAATTCTCAGCACTGATGGAATTCACCTCTCTCAGTCTGCTCATGTAAGTAGAAGAAACCAAAAAATAATTAAGTTCTTAAAACAAAGGTTAAAAGAAAAGATATAGAAAGGGTGATGAACCCAGGCCCAGAATCAGGGCTATGAGTTGGCCCACCCCAACATCTACTGCTGAATCATAGGAACGGGACAGATCTGAAGATCCAAAGCTGCAGGATTTCCATGACACAAGTCAACAACAGGATATTCGAGAGGAATCCCAGTGAGGGACCAGTATCGAGGGTGTAGCAGAAGCCAGAGGCCTCAGACCAGACCAATGACTCATTGCTATGAGCACTTACACGTAAAGGTGGATGGAGTAAAGGGTTTACTGTGTGAGTCACTGTGTCACACTACAGCTTCCACACTGAGACTTTTTTGTCTTTTTGTATGTTGGTTTGTTAGTTTGATCTTTATTTCGGTTTTTGTTTTTCTTTTAAACTTTATTTTATTTGGCAAGAGGGAGGTGTTGCAAGGGCAGAGGGTGGTTATGAAAGGATAGGGAGAGGAATGGGATTGGGATGCATGATGTGAAATCCACAAAGGATCAATAAAAAAAGAAAAGGAGATGAAATAGATATACCTAATTTGGTTGTAAATAACTAGAGTGTCAATAAATAATCCATGCCACCTTATACTCTAGTTTTAACTTTCTAACCCCTTATTAATGAGTATGAAGTGATTAACAACACATTGAAATAACATATGTATAAAAGTGGTATAAAACTAAAACCATTACATTAAAATTACATGGAGCAGAAATATTTTTTTAATAGTAGCTTAGTGTAATAAAATTTTACATAACATATATGAGTTATGTACAAGGTAAGCAGAAACAGATTTTTAAAAATTTGAATATGGAGCAAGAAAATGTTCTTTCTTTTTGGGGACTGAGGGAGTAGGCTGTTTTCTTGTATCAATCAAGCCATTATATAGCTCAGGTTGAACTTGAACTGTCACTCTCTCTACCTCAACTTCCCAAGTTCTGGGACTGCAGTTATTCGCCACCATTTCTGTGTACTAACTTAGTAACTTAGGTGTTGTGATCTTACTAATTTTTTAAATATTTTTCCAATTGATCAAGCTAGGTAAAAAAAAATAAACACTGGCCTAGGTCCTCTACATGTATGTTACGGCTGTGTAGCTTGCTGTCCTTGTGGGACTCCTAACAGTGGGATCAGGAGCTGTCTTTGACTTTTTTGCCTGCTTTGGGGACCCTTTTCCTGCTAATGGATTATGTCATCCAGTCTTGATATGAGAGTATGTGCCCAGTCTTATTATAATTGGTTATGACATGTTTGGTTGACAGCTCCATGCCTTTACTTTCTATCTTCAGAAAACAAATTGGCAAAATCAAATCAACCAACCAAGATTTAAAAAAAATAAAACACCAGATTCACGCAGACTCTCTCTCTCTCTCTTTCTCTTCCTCTCTCTCTCTCTCTCTCTCTCTCTCTCTCTCTCTCTCTCTCTCTCTCTGTCTCACACACACACACACACACACACACACACACACACCCCACATACACACACAGTACACCATAAAAACACAAAATAGAAAATCATAATATACAAACAAAACATCATTCAGACAAAAAAATGCCTAAACAAAGCAATATGATAAAATAAGGTCTACAAAAATATCTTTCAGTTCATCTTATGTTGGCCATCTACCACTGAATCTAGGGCCTACCTTCAATTACCTGTGTGTGGGCATCCTCTAGTAAAACAAAGTTTTTTTCACATACCTTAGATGTATTATATTCAATGATAACATTTCTAAGCAATTTTGCTTACAAAAGCATTTACTTTACATATCTCATTAACTGCATTCTCAACTCTCATCTTTTTCAATTAGTAAAATATTTATATAATAAAAAAATTTATATTGATACTTATTCTAGTAAGTGTGCTTTGATCTCGTACTCCTCTGGTTTCATTTATGAAAATTGTCCCCAATCTTCTAATGTTGTGACCCTTAAGTACAGTCGCTCAGGTTGTGGTGACCCCCCCCCAACTATAAAATTATTTTTGTTGCTACTTCATGATTGTAATTTTGCTACTGTTATGAATTGCAATGTAAACATCTATGTTTCCCTATGGTCTTAGGTGATATCTTTAAAAAGCTCATTCAACATCCAAAGGGGTCATGACCCACAGGTTGAGAAACCACTGATTTATGAACTTCCTTTATAGTCTATTTAGCCATTATTGGCAGGCTTACCCAGGGCCAGGCACCCTTGCATCACTCTCTCTACAATTTACCTGCCTCCCTCTTAACTTGTTTATCAGTGCTATGTAAATAAGGACCATATAACTCACCTAATTTCCCCCAATTCTAGAATCAATGTATTCCAAATTTCAAAAATCAGTTAACAAAATCTTATTAATGTTGAAGTTTCCCTTTGAAATTATATTACTCTTTGTTTTATTTCCCACATGCTCCCAAGAAGAGCATATTTAAGTTTAGCTTCATGGTGGTTCTTGTTACTGTTCCTGTAATCATTCTTAGGACTGTCTTACTTCCTAGCATATTGCTCACTGTACATATAGACTGGCAAGATGGTCCATTCAAACAGCATCCCTCTTTACTTCCCATCATTCCAACTTCACATTGAAGGCAATGCGCCTTTTACATGACTTTCTGTGCTTTGCTAAGGAATAATGTTTAGTATGTTCTGATAACAAAACCCCATGGATCCTATTGTTAACAGCTGTTCCGTGAATGGAGAAAAGCAAGTAGGAGGAAATGGCAACTCTTACAAAATTAAGTCCCGTTCTCAATCTAAGAACGGATTGCATTTGGTTTGTGAGCTTCCTGAAAGTGAAAAACAACTTGAACACTGCTTTAATAATTCTTGTTGTGTTTGAGCTATTGAACTAACTTTAAATGAATATTCCCTGTAAAACTTCGCATGTCATCTAACTTATAAAATAACTGCCAAGATGAGACATTGTCTCCACTGGATAACTTATGCAAGGCAGTAAATGAAGCTAGAACTTGCTACCAAGGTCAGTGGTGGGGTGTAAGTTTTCTCTGTCTTGTATATAAAGCCCTTAAATTGGAAGTAGTAGATTGATGTCTTCCTGCCAGGATAAAGGTGTTTTACAGAACAGTGTGCGAACTCTCTGCCCTGATGCACAGTCCTTCTTAAGATGTGTTACCGCGGCATGTGATATAGCATGCTGTAAAGGATATGCTCATTGAAGGACCAGATGACATAAAACATCAGAGGATCTTGCCTGACTATATGACTCAGGAGGATGAATGATGCTGCCTACTCCCATCTGCACCTCTCAGGATGAAAGCCTAGTAGACTTATTGCTGCTTCATCATGTCAGTTTAGCAGTTGCTATAGTAACATGACTTGGTTCTACATTACAGTTATTTTCTTATGGCTGTGTCAGTGCCCAGTTGAAAAGTTCCCAAAAATTATTTGAGTGAAACTTTCTAAGGCATATTCGATATTTATACATTTTTAACATGTTCTATCATGAAGCTTACATTTTAACTCTTATTTCAGAAAAAAAATACATTTTTTTAAAACTGCAGCTGATAGAATATCAGATATTTCAGGCTGAACCCTATAGCTAGGTAAAAAAAAATGTGACCTGTTTTTGAAAATTTTTTGTATTTTACCAGTAGGCTACTTAATATAAAGAAACGAATGGTGGTATTATTTATGACTGTTTTGGTCTGTTTCCTTGACGTGTGTATGATGGCTCATACATAGACTGTTTCTAGTGTACTTCCCATGCCTCTATTTTTTCTTGCACAGATATAATTAATCAAATGATAATCTTTTCCAAACTTCTCAAGTCTAAAATTTAAGTCACTTATCCAAGGCTAGCAGCATTCATTAAGTTAAATATATCAAGGCAATTCAACAATGACCTTAATGATATTCTGAATAAATAAACCAACTGGCAGTTCTGAGGAGTTCTATAAAATGACTAATATGCTAGGGGACTTAAAAGTATTTGAATACTTAAGTTCTTCCTCCAATATAGCATCATTCATTTCATCTGCACAGGGATTCAAGAACAAAAAAAAATAGATTTATCCAATATTACACAGCTAAAATACACAGCCACTACTATATTCAGATAAATTCTTTGACACAAACACCCTCCTTAAGCTATGAACGTTGGAAGAGCAGCACCTTCTATATGCAAAAATAGTTATAGGTAAGAAATAAATCAATACTCCCGAATATATATGAGCAAAGACAGATCATAGAGAAATGTAGAAAACTGTATTCCAGGAAAGAGAAAAATTCATCAAAGTAAAAGATGCAATGGAGTAACTCTGATGAGAAAAGATAAAGAAAGTGAAATCTCTATTCTTAAAGGCACTCTTTGAAAAGCATGGTTCTGGGTTTGCTGCTCATAAGACATGGATGTAAGAGCAAGTGCACACTGACGCTTTGTGATTGCAAATGGTGTGTCCAAAAAGCACCAGTTGAGCCATTGCCTTCCCGAGTCTTTGGATAACTATGACCACACAATGGACATCAGTTAATTACCAATGAAATTCACAAAGCAAATTCATACGTGTTCCACACAGTAGCCTTCCATGAGAGGCAGGCATTGTATAATGTGACTACTTTGACTGTGTCCAGTTATATCTACCAGGATTTTTTGTTTTGTTTTGTTTTTCTCACATTTATTTTCTAGCTACCTGTTCTGGATATCTAAGAAGAGAAGTTGGTAGTATCAAGATTAGAAGAGTTTGAACTTCAGAATGACCACTTTTCATTAAAAGAAGGTCAGTTTTTGTCAGCTTTATATATTTAGGGTTTATGTAAGTGATAGGCTGAAAAGCTATCAAAGTTACACTCAATTAATAAACATTAGAAATGGATGGCTGGTTTTCAAAGGGTTGTGTGATTCAAGAACAGAACATGTGGTTGCAATACTGTACTTCAGGATTTCACACTCGCTGTGCTGAGGCATGTCCATAACATCTGATTTATAACACATAAAGAAAGGGAAAGAGGAATTACTGAAAATAGCCTTAATGGTTAGCCGTTTCTGTTGGCGTATATAATTATCCAAACAAAGCGGAAAAAAATTTCTTCTCCTGTCTCAAGAAAGGAAAGTATCTTGGGTCTGTCTTTTATCAGGAAATAAGTATCTGACGTAACTTTTGAGCATTTGCATCCTGAAGTAGAAAAGAATGAATGCTAGTTCTATAATAGCAAAGGAGAAGTAGAAAGATTGGGGTAAAACAGGCATGGCCAGCCGAAACAGAACTGGCCAAGATAAGATTGACTGATCCCTCAGCCCCAGGAGGGGAGCTGCAGGATATAAGTTCCTTTTAGGGCTGCACATTCTGCAATCTCTTATTCTCTGAACTCTGGCCAGTTGCAGAGAATCTGTTACAATCAAAATCTATTGCAATTAGAAGTGTCTTAGGTAAGGGATGAAAGATGCATCGAATCATTAGAAGTCACTTGAATACTGTCCATTTATCAGAGGGGATGGAAAGAGTGTAAAAGCCTGAGGCAGTGGATGACTATAAGTAAACATTATCTTTGGTACACAACAGGGCTTTAACAACAATAAACAAACAAACAATAACAACAACAATATAAAAAAAGAGGGAAGGAGAATTCTCTCTTCTGGAGATAAAACATTCCTATTCTAATCTTGGATACTTAAACTCCAGATTCTCTTGCCTTTCAACACTAAAAGGTAGGCCACCTGCTCCCATGATCTAGGTCTTCAACCTCAGACTGTTATGCCATTAGCTCCTGAACTTTTTCAGCTTTGGGCATATATTCAACCATGACATGACATCCCTATTTCTTCATCCTTTGGAGGGTCACTAAACTTCTCAGACTTCATACCATGTGAGACATTTTTCCTGAATAAATCATCTCTCAATGCTATGTTTAATTAATTTTTGAACTGGAGTTTGACCTCAGAGCAATATACTTGCAAGATAACCTATCTACCACTGATATGAGTCCTCCAACCTTTACAAGGGTTCTTCAAAGAGAGAATAATTCTCGGCCATGGCAAAAGAGAGAATGACAATAGAAAGGAACTTTAGGGAAATGAGATGCATCTACCTGAATGGTACAATCACACAAGGAACTCTTATAGAAACAGTAAATGGATGGATTTTTCTCGGAAAGCCTCCATAGGAACCAGATATGATGGTATCAGCCCTTTTGGACATGTGTCTCTCTTTGACTTACAGAATTATTAGATAATCAGTTCATCTTATTTTGTTCTACCACATATCAAACATATAAAAAACAAATATATTATGTATATGACTTCCCAAAATTTTCTACAATATGTTTTGTAAACAGTGATATTTATATGATAAATTTATATTTTTGGTTGACTAGAAGGAAGCTCAGAATTGAATTTTGCAGTAGAAATTTTATCTGGTTGTAGAACAAACTACATGCAAAGGAAACCACTAATTCAAAAAAAATGGAACATGAACAAAATTATTCTTAAAAAATCATATCACAAAGTAATGACAAAGAATATTTGCTTATTTCAATGGTTGATAAATATTCTGTATCATTCATTTTTGCCAGATAATAAAAGGGTTTTATAACTCCTATCTGAACATTTAAGAGTTATGTTAGTATCTAAATGGCTTGATTCATTGTTTTATTGTAATCAAATATATTTTCTTTTTAAAGTGTGTTCTAGTTTCCTCTACATTGCTGTGATAAAACTCTATGACACAAGGCAACTTAGGGTAGGAAAGGATTTACTTGGCTTATACTCCCAGGTGACAGTTCATCACTGAGTGAATCCAGGGCAGAAACTCAAGCAAGAATGCGGAGCAGAGACCATGGAGGAATGACGCTTTTTGGATTTCTTTCAGGCTTATGCTTATCTACCTTTCTTATACATCCAAGTGTAAGATGAATTGCTAAGTGGTCTTATTAATAATAATAATAATAATAAAACACCTGGAGCCAGATATTGAGGTGAACGCTGAAAGATCAGAGAAACAGAACAAGCCACAGCCAACCTCACCTCGCCAACTCCTCGGCCAATCCTGTTTCCATGAATCCTCAGACTGAATGCCTCTGAATACTCACCCCTGAGGGTCTCACTTGAACTGCTTAAAAGCCTCTAGTTCCTGGTCCTCATTCCTTAAGAGAGTGAGTTCCTGTTTCCTCACACCTTATATACCTTTCTGTGTCCTGCCATATTACTTCCTGGGATTCAAGGTGTGTGTCCTTCCCAAGCAAAGACATGAGATCTCAAGTACTGGGATTAAAGGCATGTGCCACCATGCCTGGCTCTGTTCCCAGTGTGGCCTTAAATTCACAGAGATCCAGATGGATCTCTGCCTCCCAATTGCTAGGATTAAAGGCATGTGCTACCACTGCCTAACCTCTATGTTTAATATAGTGGATGTTCTGTTCTCTGACCCCTAGATAAGTTTATTGGGGTGCATAATATATCAACCACATCTTAGGACCACCAGTCAAGGGCATGGTACTGCCCATGATAGGCTTGTCCCTCTTACTATGATTAACAGTCAAGACAATCCCCCACAGATATGCTCATAAGCCAACCATTCAGTTGAGACTTCACTTTCCAGATAACTTTAGTCTGTATCTTGAAGACAGTTAAACCAATCAAGGACATAGTGAAATCTGTGTATGTGATTTTTTTTCTTTTCCCTTAGAGAAATGTGTCTTAATTGCTTCTTTCATGCTTCCTAAAGCACACCAGATTGTATGTAGTTCACAAAGATGAACAATGTACATGAGTGACTCTTTGAAAGTTTTCTCTTCCTTTATCCATCATTTCAGCTCTTTCTGTGTTTAGGACTCCTTATGATTCTTGCTACTTTTGTCTTTGTTCTTTGTATGCTCTCTATGACTGTGTCCAGTATTGGTAAATGTTAAATCTACATGATTATTCAGCTTGTACATTTTCAAAATGATGTTTCTTATGTGATAAAATGACAAAGCACAAAGACCTAGTACCTCCTCTAGTAATGATGGTAAAAAATTGCCTGCTTGGGTTCTAAAGCTACAAACATTAGATCATTTTCCTTTATCGAACTGGCTTTTCGCCCGGCTCCTAATTTCTGCTAAATGCAGCATAATTTCTCTATATTCTTTTACACCCTCCATTTTTGAATGAGCCACCATCTTATTTACTATTACTTATGAATGGACTTTCTAATATTTTTAGTAAGAATTTCATTTCTAATACATTCACAGTACTGTGCACTCCAGTCATCTCGTACCTTAACCAACCCCCTTTACTTTTAAATATCCCCTGCTTATTTCCAGCCCTGGTGGGGCTTGTTATCTGTCTGCCCACAGTTCTGCTGGGCATACTTGGAGTGTCCTGTCCAGATCATTTCTATGGATACATCCCTTC
This sequence comes from Peromyscus eremicus, assembly GCF_949786415.1. NCBI lineage: Eukaryota > Metazoa > Chordata > Mammalia > Rodentia > Cricetidae > Peromyscus > Peromyscus eremicus. Next base: position 12,361,830 of record NC_081437.1, on the reverse strand, counting down.
TGTGCATCCTTTCTATGCTATTCATGTGGCCTGATGTCCCCTTCCCTGGAAATTTATCTCATTCAAACAGGAAACCCATGCACACGTCTTAGCCAACACATGGCTGACAAGGCTTACAGTGATGACTCTTGGGCTGTGGTTGGAGCAAGAGTACTTGACCCTTCTCTGGGGAATAAGAGAAGACAGTATCCACATTTTATTTTAGTTTATTTGTGCTCTTATTCATTTGACCAACAATATTTACCTCAATCCATCTTAGGGAGTTTTCTTCAAATAAATCCCTTGGAAAAGACACCCCATTCCATGATAGGCTTTGCCTCTTTGTTTCCAGCATTAGATACTTATTACCCATCCATTCATTACCATGACACAGGTCATCTGACCACTGAGAGCTGAATGTTCCAAACTCCAATGCCATCCATATTAAATGGAATTAGACATGGAAATTCTTACTGGAATGTATAGAGTGAAATGGTATCTGTACTTCCTGTCATGTAGAGATGCGTCCTTCCTACAGTAACTGCATCACCCTTGTAGGCATTTCTCATCTCTTGGCCCTTTCATTACCTCACATGGTTCTCCCAAACTATCTGCTATGAGGCTGTTTCTTTATGTATGTCTAGGTGGTGTGGTGTTTCTAAAGCTAAGACATAAGAACAAACTGAGCCTGAATGGCTTCACAACTGTTGGAGTTTAGAATCAAACTTAAAGAACAGCAGCCCCCACATGTCACCTTCAGGCATGGCATCCTTCTATCCTATCTTTGGTTTCTTAATCTTCCATTACACGTATGAGTTATCAGCAATATTATATTCATCCCATTTTTTTCTGTCACTAACTCTCCAGAGAAAATGGATTTGAAAGAGTCTGAAAAGGCAGCATTCATCCCCATGAATTGTTGTATTGATATTTTCTACAATTCAGTCTTTAAAGTTCACTCATAAACTCCTTATTCTCTCAAATTTTTTTTTCTTGTAAGATGCATTCTAAATGAAATTGCCAAACAGTGCATAGAAAGTAAGACAGAAAGCTACTCTTCTGAAAAACAAGCAACATTTTGGGAAAATAGTGACCCCAAACAGTGAATGGATATCTAGGGATTGCATTTAAATATACACAAGGATACTAGATTGGAGCATGATGTCACATTAGAGACTATGAGGGATATGAGTAGGTTCAATCACCAATTCAAGAAGCCTTCTTGGGCTGATGATCTGACACAGTGGAGAGAATGCTTGCTGTGCAAGTATGAGAATTCCTGGCCTTGAATGTAACCTTCACATGGGTACATATGGGCAAGCATAGCTGTACACAAATGTGCACACACAGAGAAAATAAACAAGGAAGTAAGATTTAAAAACATGATTTTATTCCACTGTGAGCTATTGAAAATGAATATCTCTGGGTCCCATGTCGGGTTAATCTTCTCTGCTCATTCTTCTCTTTATGTAGAAAAAGAAAATATCACCCCAGAACATGTCAAAATTCTAGGATGGACCTGCACAAAGTATCTAAATTTTCATGATTACTTCAAGGGAAATAGATTTATGGCATTGAAGTCTCTAAATATCTCACGTTGTTAAAAAAAATTCTTATCAACATGTGAAAATGTGACACCTTTGAACACATTTCTTTAAATAATATCTCTGGTTTCCTGCAGAATATGAATCAGCGTAGCAGCAAAGGTTTTTATCAGCATCAGTGAGACAAACAAGATCTATTTTTTCTACCAGAAAACAGGAAGTCTTCCCAGTATTGCAACATGCAGAATTTAACTGAATCTTCCTATACCTAGGCCTTTTAAAAGTAGTGCTTAATAATTCAGATTTGACAGTGTGGATGTATACTCATTATTTCCATTGTGCACATGACAAAGTGTATATGTTTTCTCTAAAAATTGAAGGCTGTCTCTGGGGTCATGTGGAAACCTACCAAAGTATATATATATATATATATAGATAGATAGATAGATAGATAGATAGATATAGATATAGATATAGATATAGATATAGATATACATGCGTGTGTGTATTACATATAAAATTTCTTTACATATATATTTCTTCATATATGTGTGTGTGTCTGTGTGTGTGTGTACATAAATGAAAGAAATATAAATGGAATCACACAATAATAAGGGAGAGATAAAGCCACAAATGGATATCTCTCACCCTCAAACAATTCAGGCTATTGGTTCATGTCCACAAATTGATAACAAGACTCTGTTGCTGAAGACAACACTTACATATCTCATTCAACACAGAAACTTTGAACTGGTGCCTAACTAGAGCCTTCACCACTAATGACTAATGTTCCTGGTACTGGAAGGTCCTCTGCATGCCACCAGAGGAAAAAGCTAAACACCAACCCAGCTACAAACCCCTTAACCCACAATGGGAAGAATCTGGGAGGAGATAAGAGAAGGGAAATCATGACCAGAATATAGTGTATGAAAAAATATCAATTTTCAATTAAAAAAAGATTACTTTGTATTTGAAATTATCCTAAGTGATGGTTAATCTTGACTGTCATCTTGATGGCATTTTGATTGCATAGAATACACACCTCTGCTCATGTATATTGGGGAGTCTCTGAGGAACAGTGACTTACCCTGAACGTGGTTGGCATCATCCTACTGGCTGGAGGTGCAGACTGAATTAGAATAAAGTACATAGAAGATGAGCATTCATCTTTCTCTGATCTCTGATCATGAATGTGAAGTGACCAGTTGTCTCACTCGCCTAATATTATGCTCCCTCACTACGATGGACTAGGCCAGCAAACCATGAAGAAAAATAAAATCCTATTCTCTTTATTTGTTTTTTGTCAGGTGTTTTTGTCAAATACTATTGAAAAAAGTACTTTTCTGGAGTCCAGCTCTGGATGAGGGCAGGGTCTGAAGACGGGTGGATGCAAGAGAGGTGATGGGAGGAATCACACACCGGACACTTCTTAGTTTCATTTTAGGAAAGATGGACAGAGAGGAATCACATCTTTGTGTGGCTTGTCCTACTCTGACAGGAGCCATCCTCAGTGGAATAGGTCTCAGCAGAAGATGTAAGGGGGGAAGGAGGTGAGCCAGGCATGGTGGCCGGGAGAATTTTGCAGCCTGACTGACTAGCAGCCAGAGTGGTTCTTTATTTACACAGAATTTAGTAAGCAGGGATACATCCATCAAGTTCCAAAACATAGATCATACCATTTTGTTTTGGGACATGTGTTTCACTTCCTTTTGCTCATCTTTTAGTCATCATTAATAAACTATGACACAACAGATTTATCATTTCCAATCATTTTCCCTCAAGTTTTGACATCACTAATAAGCAGAGTTGTCATTCTTACTCATTAACCCATAACCCAATTTTTAAGAATCTAGAGGCATATTAAAGCCTATTCTCAGGCTCATAGCTTTGGTTGCTTCAAAGACACTAGACCAAAACAAAATCTTCAAGCCACCTGGGCACTTTGCCATGTCCGAAGCAGTGTGTGGCTAGAGTTTTCCTGCCTGGCCCACAGTCAGGACAAATCTCTCTCACCTGCCAGTCCCACAGCTGCTCAAACCTGACCAAGTAAACACAGAGACTTATATTGATTACAAACTTGCTAACTGTCCTTACAGCTTAAATTAATCCATTTCTATAAATCTATACCTTGCCACATGGCTCATGGCTTACTGGCATCTTCACATGCTGCTTGTCATCATGGCGACTGGCAGTGTCTCTCTGACTCAGCCTTCCACTTCCCAGCTTTATTCTCCTCCTTGTCCCGCCTACACTTCCTGCCTAGCCAATGGCCAATCAGTGTTTTATTTATTGACTAATCAGCAACACATTTGCCATACAGCACATCCCACAGCAGTATTATTAACTCTTAGTGGTTAGAGTGCCCAGGAAAAATCCTCAGGCCAAAGTTGCTGCAGTTATTATTCAAATTCTGGCATAATACAATATTCATATTTATATCTTTATAGAATTTTTCTATACATATAATCCTGGCATTCTGTTGTTCTTTGGTCATATGACATTATATGGCTCTGCATGAGCTAACTGTTCTAAGAAAAGGGAGGTCCTGACATCTCATTCTTTTATCATCTTTCCACTCCATACTTTGCTCATCAATATGTCTCTGTGTAGGGCAGAAGTACATGTCATGTAATTGTCTGAGTGTACAGTGGGAAGAAGCTTGTAATCTGAACTGTGGAAAATTCCTCTAGCCACCAAATCTTGTTGACCTTTTTAAGTTTACTTTATTTTGAATATCTTGTTCCTGTGTAAGTACAGGGACAGATGTTTCAAAAATGCCTTATAGCCTCATGAAGAGACCTCTGGCTTCTTTATGTATCACAACCTCCAAGGCATAAGGAAAACCTTCAAGTAGATAAGGATATCTCCCTAAAAGCAGGACGGGTAGTATGTTCAGGACTGTCCTAGGGAAGCTTAGAAGCAATACTCCTTGGAGAAGGCATAAATGATTCATATGAAATTTTCCATCAATCCAATATCCCAAATTAAACAAATATTAAAAGTCTCTCAAGTATACAACAGGTGGAGATGAAAACCAAAGGTGGCATGGCAGCCATCATGTGCCTCAGTTTTGCTGGGTCTTTGTCAAGCAGCTGTGCTGGCTTTATGACTTCTGTCATTCCATTCAGATATGGCTGTGCCAGTACTTAGTGAGGCTTTTGTTATTTTTCAATTCAATTTATGTATTGATACTCACCAAAAATTTTAAAATTCTAAATTAAGCTGTCAAAGTCACAACTGTCTTTTTTGTTTGTTTGTTTTATTTGGCAAAAAAAAATGAGGGATTTTTTTTCCTTTAAGCATTTGCTTCTATTATGATGTCAACAGATATACCATATCTTAGCATGCAAAAATCTACTGTGTTAACTATAGTTTTAATTCATAATTGAGCCCTCTACATTGTGAAGATCTGAAGAACTGAGAGGAAGTGTGTCCTGGTTAGTTATTTGTCAACTTTGTACAATCTAGATAAGGAATCCTCACTTGAAAAAATGTCCCCATCAGACTGGCCTGTGAGTAAGTCTTTTGGGCATTCTCTTGATTGATGATTAATGTAGAAGTATTAGCCCACTGTGAGCAATGTCACTCCTGGGCAGTGGTACTGAGTTCTATAAGAAAACAGACTGAGAAAACAATAAAGATCAGTCCAGTAAGCATCACTTCTCTACAGCTTCTGCTTTAGTTCTTGCCCTGGTTTTCCTCAGTGATGGCTTATTACCTGGAAGCATAAAGTGAAATAAACAGTTTGCATTCTGAGTTGCTTTTGGCCATGGTGTTTTATCACAACAATAAAAACCCTATCTAAGACAGATGGAGTCACACATAAGAAGGGTGTGGCTGGCTGGAGAGACTGCTCATTGGTTAAGATGATTTTGTTGATCAATCATTAAGACCTGAGCTCAGATCCCAGCACCTGTATCTAGAAACTCACAGATTCCTATAACCCTGGCTTCAAGGGATCCATCTCCCTCTTACGGACACAACAGTCATCTACACACACACAGGTTCGCATATACACAACATACATGCATACACATATACATGAAATAAATATTCTCAAAAGGGTATGCTATTGTAGAATGACTTTGAAGTATGGGATCATGGCAGAAATGGTATTTAAAATCCAACCTATTCTGAGTCTGTTAATTTTCAAAGGTCTCTTAAAGGTGGCCAGTCTCCTTTCCTACATGACTGTGATAAATATGCCCATCAGACCAACCTAATAGGAAAGGCCATTAGAATCAACACACATTGCTATTAGCAGCTAAGAACAAAAGTGTGGGCTAGTTCAAGAAAAATAAATGAAAACATCTGTAAATGTCAAAGAGTTTCACCTGTGTGAGTTATGAGGCTGCAGGGTACTGTGGGAGTATATTTGTCAAATTTGGTTGAGTAAACGTTCAACAGAGGTGGTGGGAGCTCTCCAGACTGTCAGAAAACGCAACTAATTTTATGTCTCTGGCTTGCTCACTGATTCAATATGCATATATACCTTCCTGTGTGCTATATCATTGTTTTCTAAAAACTACATAACAAAGAAAATAAATAAAGTTTATTGCTAGCCTGATCTGGGGTGACTCAGATTTGACCAGGAGTGTTGTGGTGGGGGGGAAGAATCTTACTTACTCAATTGCAAAACGTAAGGTCCACCATGCTCTGTCCTCTATCGTATCCTCTGTTTTCTCATTCTTCTTTCTCCAGGCTAACATCACTGAACTTAAGTCCTCAGATATTCCTGGCACCCTACGTTTTTGGACCTTCACATGGATTATTCTTTGGTGGAATTCGTCTTAAACTTCCATTGTGTCATCTGTCTTCCTGGGTCTAAATCTTCACATCCCAGTTCAGATGTTTCTTCTTGTAATGGGTAATCTTGGTTGTCAACATAAGACACCTGGAAAGAGGGAACCCTCATTGAGGAATGGCCTCCATCAGATTGCCCTGTGGGCGTGTCTATGAGGCCTTTTCTTAATTACTAAAGAATAAAATAGGTGCCAGGGATTTGGATCTTGGGGTGGTGGACCTGACTATGTTCCTTTACGTGTAGGGAGGTGAAGACTGTGGGAGCGTTTGGAACTTCGGGCTGGAATTGCACTCCATTTATCATATTCTTGTGGGAACTTAGATGATAATCTGAGACGAATGCCGATAATGGAGCCCCAGGATGTGGCATTTCAGAGGGAAGTTTGAGAATCCCTCAAAAAAAAAAAAATCAAGAATCTGTGATTTCTCTTCAGCTGTAACTAAAGAATGATCTATGATTAACAAAGACGAGAATCACTGAGGTTAAAAAAAAATCTTTGAAGATTTTCTTTGGGTCAACACATAGAAGTTATGTTCCTGAGATATCCAAGGACATGTATACAGTGGAAGTAAAATTGGGTATGAATCTCGTGTAGCCATATGTAAGAATCTCCCTCATGCATGAAGGTGTCATGGAGAGCAGCTGAGCCTTGGCACTGTGTGCCTCCGTAGGAGTCTCCCTAAAGAAAAACCAGGAGAGGCAAGGGTGAAACTCTCTTACAGTGAAGGCTGCACTTATTGTACTTGTCCAGATTGTGGGGCTAAAACCAACGTGTGGTGTGGAGCTGCCCTGAGCCCAACAGACGAGCTGCATTTGTTATGGGTTTCAGGGACAGATAAGTGGGACTGCCCAAGCCCTTTGGAACTCAAAAGATCATTATAATATCCAGATACCAGGCATCGAACTACAAGATACTGGAGCTACAATGTTGAACTTCATTTTTGTTTAAATATGATTATTTTTATACTCTGGTTCTTTCCTTTGTAATAAAGTTTATAACTCCTTTTGGATTTTTGAGGAACCCACAGCTAAGAGACTGTGGAGTCTTAAAGAGAACTTGGACTTTTAAACCATTAGAAAATTTAAAAGACCCTGAATTTTAAAAATAGAGGTAGAAGAATAACACAATTCTGTTTATCTTTTCTTTTCTTTCTTTTTTTTTTTTACTGTTTCTTTTTATTTTATCTTTGTTTCCTCTTGAATGAACTATAGTTTCTTTTGGGAGGCCAGATTTACCCCTAATCCTATGTAGTTTCCAACTGTCAGAGCTGAATATGAGGATTGATATAAAAGTAATTTATTGAAGGAGTGATTTGAAAAGAACGTTCAGTGGAGAAATGAAACATAGAACCTGGAGGTAACTGCTCAGAGGAAGCCCAGGTTCAGTTTTACCTGTGGTGACCACCCAAGACAATACAGTGCCTACCCCGAGGAAAAGCTAATCTTTATAGTGAGTCATTAATATATAGAAAGAAGGTCAGTTCCAATCATTGCAAGACAGATAGCATTTCTTAGGAGACAAGTTGAATCTTAGTCTTCAGTAACCAGAAGTGACCCCATTGCATGCAAGTACACCAGTGGGGTAGAGAACAGAACAGGGCACTAAACACATGACACCTGTCAACCTCAGAAAGAAATATCTCAGAACTATGTCATTTATTTGCAAAAACTGAATTAAATTTCGTGATACAATATAATGTTCCTCTTTCTGCTGTCATCTATTATACATGATACTATGGAGGAAGAGAATGAAGAGTCAAAATAATTTAATGTTCCTTGAAAAATGGACACATTTGCCACCTGAAAATCCATGAAAATAGTTCTGTAAAAATCATCTCTATGGGATTTTTCTCATACTACCCTAAGAAGAATATTGGGGAAAAGTTCAGTTTATCTCAAATAAGATTTTAGTTTGACATTTTGAAAACGGAGTATATTATTAAGCCCAGGACTTTCTCATTCTAATGTTGTGGGATTGTGGTTATTTGAAATTTTTTTCTGGAAAATAGAAAGTTGCTCTTTTCAGAACTATGAGTTTAATTAGCTTTTGATTTAATTCTCATATTTTGTCTCTATGGATATATGAAATCGTAAGATATGAATCTGAGTCTAATAGGTGTTACAGAATTTAGCTCTCCTGGGAAGTGTGCAGTATATGGAGAGCAAGCATCTAGTTGGATCCTCAGGTTCCAGCTCTTAGTTAAATAATTGTCTAAAAGTTTCTTTCTTTATTTTTTCAGCTTTTTGACAGAAACTAACCCTTCTACAATTTATCTCCTTCTACTGTGAGGTAATAAAGATGAAAAAAATCATCTTCCAGGATCTTTAATAGCCTGTGATTTTGTTTATCTGGTAAACACAAAGCATTTATTAAAAATGAATTCAAGCCGGGTGGTGGTGGCGCACGCCTTTAATCCCAGCACTCGGGAGGCAGAGCCAGGCGGATCTCTGTGAGTTCGAGGCCAGCCTGGGCTACAGAGTGAGTTCCAGGAAAGGCGCAAAGCTACACAGAGAAACCCTGTCTCAAAAAACCAAAAAAAAAAACCAAAAAAAAAAAAATGAATTCAAGATGGTTGCTTCTAATACCGCACACACTATATTTCTCCAGGAAAATAATAGGTCATCTTATCAATACTTAATAAATAATTCTTCAATTCCTTGTTTGAAACATGATAATTCCTATGGAATACATATTTATAATTTTCCTAGTGGCTTGAGCTTTTATTTTTCATCAATTAATCTGTCCATTCATTATAAAACTATTTCTCAAGTACCTTTTGTGTATGCCTCTCAGATCTAGAGGCTACTTGATCTGTCAGTGACTATAGCTGTACAACAGTGTTTCAGTTATTTTACAGCACAGTTTTTGGGAAGAACCAGTTCCCCATAATGATACTTCATTTCCCATATTTTACTGACCAATCATCTGCTTATTACAAATGAGGTATTATTTATCAATCTCCAAAACCATAGCCAAAGTTTCACTGAGCTTCAAACATAGTTCCCTAGAAAATTCTTAATACTCAGTTTTGGAAGGGAGGAGCTAATCACAGGAGTTTTCAAATAGATGTTTGTGTTGTAATTCAAAATTACATATTGCATAGCTACAAAACGGTGGTACAAGGTTGCTACCATTTGTGACCTTCAAACCTGGTTTATTTGCGTTCATTTCAGTATGATTGAGCAGCGGTGTATAAATACACATTTAATTGACACCTCTTCTTGGGAGGATATTCATTTGTGGTCTACTGGTTAGGAATATATTATTATAAAGGCAGCTGAGATTTTTTTTAAGTATTTCATTTTTATCAAACAAAATAATAGGCTGTTGAAATCAATTTCATTTTCTTCCTGGGATTAGGTTGGGATCATGGTTCCCACAGTGTTAACAAAAATATACAATGGTTAACCTAAGCATTTGCGAAGGCTTGTGACCTCTTCCCATTTTCTTTCTTTTATTTCTCTCATTTTAAACTACATGTTTTTCTAATGTATTTTTTTCTCTGAGAATTTCATACATATGTACAATGTATTTTGAGTAAATTTACCCTTCACTCAACATTTCCTACTCCTTTCTGACTCCCACCCCATTATCCTCCTCCCAACTTCCATGTTTTATATTATATAAATATATAATATATATATATATATATATATATATATATATATATATATATATATATGTATATATAAAAAACCTATTGACTCCAATCATCGCTGCCCATATGCATATCTATAGGGCCGTCTAGGGTAGCATGGCTGCCTACTAGGGGGTAGATTCCTGAAGAAAACTGGCTCCCTCCCTCAACAACCATCAACTGCTGATAGGTGCTCAGCAAGCTTTTAGGCCTCATGAACTCTCCCTCATCCATACTGGCATGTGAAATGTCTTGATCCTGTGCAGGCTGTCAAAACGGCTATGAGTCCATAGTTACAACAAGCCTCTCATTTCCAGAAAATGCTATTTTTACACCAATCTTCCTTATCCTCTGACTCTTACAAACTCCCTATACCATCTCCTCTGAGGCTTACAGGGAGGGGATGTAGTATATTTAGGGCTGAGAATTCCAAGGTCACTTGTTTTCTGAACTTGACTAGTATGGGTTACAGCAAAGTAAACAGTTAACTCAGTGAAAAGGAAGCTCACAGAAGTCTAGAAAATCTTCGCTGGCTGCACATCCAATGGAGGATTGATATACAGAATATACAAAGAACTCAAGACACCAATTATCAAGAAAAATATATGGTCCTATAAAAATAAACCCATCTTATTAAATAGTAATATTAAAATATTAAAATGTGAAAAATTGCACCTTAAATTTGATAAAATACAGTCTGTTGTGTATTAGTTTTCATAGATAATAAAATTCATCAGCTGAGAGAATACTGACGATACTAATTGAAGGGAGCTGGCTGAAGAATGTAAATCAATTGTTATGTGATTACCTAGCCTGCAAGAAGCCCTGGATTTTATCCCTAAATTGGACAGGGTGACACATACTTATACTCCAGGCTGTTGAATGGAGGCAGGAAAATCAGAAATGCATGGTCATCCTTGGCTGCATTGGGAGTTTGAGTTCGTCCTAACATATATGAGATCCTGTCTCAAAAGAAGTAAAGGTTATAATGACAATGAAAAAGGGGGAAATGTTATGTTGCAGATATTCATTCACACTGTAAGGATGTGTCTCTGCCTATGGTGCCTTCTGATTGGTTTAATAAGAAGCTGAATGGCCAATAGCTGCACAGGAGAGTATAGACGGGACTTCTGGGAAGAGGGACAACTCTGGGAAGAAGACAGGTGGATTATGCCAGGGAGACACAGAGAAGAAGCAGGAGGAACTATACTGAAGAGACATAATGAGCTACATGTCAGAACGCACATTAAAAAATATGGCATAATTTAAGTTATAAGAGCTAGTTAGGAACAAGCCTAAGCTAAGGTGGAGCATTCATAATTAATAATAAATCTCTGTGTCATTTGGGAGCTGGTTGGCAGTGCAAAGAAAGATTCGCTACTCAACAACAAAGAAAAAGAAGAAAGAAGAAAACACTGTTTTATATTGTTATATTACAATGAAAAGATATTTAATAGTTTGATAGATACAATGACTTAATAAAGTGTTACTTATAATAATCCAAATAAGAAGTGAAAGTAAGAACGAATTAATAAAGAACCAGAAATTAATAGGTACATTTTCCAGGAATCCCATCTATCTTCCTGAATCTAAAGCTTCTTCCAGCTGCATTGTGCACTCTTGAACACAGCCTATGTTCCCACTACTACCCATCTAGTTCCCACTCACTGGCTTGGCTTCCTGCTCATCCTCCCCTTTAGAAGGTTATTCACATCAAGTCACATTGAAGATTTAACCATTGTCATCCCCAGGGTTTCATACAATGGAAGACCCAGACTGTAAATTTCCAAATTGGTTTGTGTTGATTTGCTGACATGTATTTCATTTCTAACTTGAGAGTTCTCTTTTGTCATTGACTTAGTTGTAAAAGAAAATGAAAATTTCAAGTGAAGCAGATATGAAGAATTCTACAGGTTTCAACATTTGAAAATTGATTTTACCTTTTAGCTTTTCTGTTATATATTAGCATACAAAGTGATATGTATGAGTTTTTTATGCTTATTTATTTCTTTCCCCCACTAGCCCATGCATCATTCCAACCTCCAGCTGGTCCCCTTCTTCTAATGGCCTCTATTCCTCACCCTAGTAACCTCTATGCTTCCACCATGTCACATGTATTTTATTACCCCCTTTTACTTGCCATCCACTGTTCCTTTAAGACTTCTCCCCCTCTCATACTATCTTTTCTAGTTCCATGCATTATACCCCCACACAGATATACACATATAGTAACACAAAAGCCCAGGCTCTGCATATGAGAGAAAATTAAGTCTGTGGCCTACCAGTTTCTCCCACCCTCCTGGTACATCTCAGTTTCTACTTGCAAGGTAGATAATGTTCTAGCTGCAGGGTGCCTCCCAAGTTCATTTAGAATTAAAGAAACAACCACAGCACTGAGCATAGGACCTCTGCCTCTCTGTCTCTTTCTCTCTCTCTCTCTCTCTCTCTCTCTCTCTCTCTCTCTCTCTCTCTCTCCTCTGAAATGAATCTAAGCATAAATCACCCAGTTGGATAGATGTGGCTGCAGATGTAAAACAGCCTCTGCCATAGGTTCATAGTTCTCAGATCTATGCTGTAACAGAGAAGTGGCACCAGAGTTTGATCTACCACTGACTTCAGGCCAAGGCTATCAAATTCCAGAAGTATTCTCAGTTGATGAGGCCACTGAAGATGATGCTATCTTTCTTTGTACCCTTACCTTCCTGAGCAGAGCTCTCTACTCAACTTAGATTTTTGTTTGTCACTCTGTACTCAACCTTCATTGACTCAACTGTTTCTTATGCTACTGTCTCTTACTCTGGCTCTCTGTTGGTTGGATTCAGGCCTTTTTATGTCCTTGAGTCAAGATCTCATGTACCCAGGCTAGCTTCAGTGTGTGACAGAGAGCTTTGAACTCTTGGTCTTCCTGCACACACATCCTGAGCACAGGAATTTCAGCCATGACCTACCACATGCAACAAGTAGTTCATTTCCCAACAATAGTTTCTCCCATGAGGTTCACAAAAGCTCTCCCCATACACCCTAAGTTACACCACAACTTTACCTTCCCAAAGCATTTGCCACCCTCTCAATGCCAGAGGACATTTCAGACACTATTTCTTTGCAGTTTTCCAAATATTAAACAAAAATAAATACTGTCAGCTTGTGTATATGAGTTGTCAGTCTAAGCTTCCAGCCGAGTGGCCATTAATCCCATCCAAAAGTTTAATTACAGATTGTTTTGGTAATATAAATACTAATATAATAACTTCAGTATGATATAGAATAAGCTGATATACATGATGTTAGATAGCAAACTTCAACATAAATGAGCAATGAACTCATGGACCACCCCCATGTGGAGAAACTATGCCAAAGGCAAAGGACAGTAGCAAGTTTGAACATACATTACTATAATTCTAAGAATCTGGAAATAAAAGAAGCAGATATATATGAAAATGTGCCCAGACTTAACTGCATGGAATGCCTATGTGTTAACTTTCTCTCCTCTGATTGTACAGAAGGGTCGGATATTCTTGCTCTAGTGAAGGTTTAGCTCTGTCACAACCTCATCACCTTTCTTTCTGCTGACTTGAAGACTCAGCCCCTTAGCCAATAGATTTCAGTCCATCGACTGGACCTGGTATTTCTTTGTGATTGTTTCCAAAAGGTTCCATAATTAAAATGCTTTGCATGGGAAAGATCATATTGTTTTTGTATTTGGGTAAACACAATACAGAAATCATTTATACATTTATCCCATATAATTAACCAAATAAATCCAAAAGCCACATTATAAGACCTATTTCGTCTTTCAGACAATTATGTTGCTAGTAGTATCTCAAAGCATTATCTTCATAAATAATATCTTATGATAAAAACTTTATATACCAAATTAACTCCCCCAAAGTAATTTATATTCAAGAATTAAAAAGTGTATGCCCAAATGCCATATGATATCTGGTACCATCTATATTCAACACCAGCTTAATTTTAAGTACTACCACAGATATTTGCACCAAATGTTCTATATGATTAACTCAGTCATCATGCATACCTCATGAATTCTAAGAGAATATGAAGGACAGTGACTAACCATGTATTATGCAGTCAGTAAGTGACAGATAATCTCAGATACTAATCTATATGTTTCCAGGATAGGCTGTCTTATCCATTAAGCTGTAGATGTCTATTTCTAAACACTCTTAAATTGAGCAATGCATGGTAAGTCTACTAAAACAAGGACCAGAGTTCAGATTTTAAATTGCTACCTCTAAAATTAATTTGAAAGAACTAACAGCTAGATTTAATGTAAAACAGTGTGTGAGAATATATACATCTTTGTGGAAATAAGCAGCAGAATTTAGTAGCTTGGTACTCATCTTCATCAAAAGACTTTCCTAATGTACACAGATAGCTCTCACCCTTTCAAGTCTGATATATATACTAATGGAAACTTTTCAGCTCTCTGTAGAAATGGAAATGTTTTCAAGTGTGTTATTACTTCAGTCTTGCTGGTGTAATTTGGTGGCTATCACTCTGAATTATTTTCTTTGAGTATTTCTCCTATCCCAAGAGATGTCTAAAGATATCTGGAGCAATACATAACATGATTAAAGATTTCCCTGTTGAACCTCTCTCCGTTTATGCATCTCAGAGCAGCGTGGTATTTATCCTGGACAGAAGACATGTCTGTACATTTTAGTACTGGTGTCAAAAGCAATGCATGTCAGAGAAGAAATCAATTTAACTCTTGAATTTTTATATTTCTGAAAAGCTTGCTCTCTGTGGAGCATTTCCTGAAAGTGAAAGACATGAGATTTTGAAGACACACTAGCATTTCCTCTAATTATCTCCCTCGTGTTCACAGATCCATAGTAGAACAACGAAGAAATGACTCCAAATGTACCTTCTCATCCTGAATTCAAATCTCTGACAGCTCTATACTTAATTTAGTTCAATGGTAGCTAACAAATTGGTTTCTCAATGAAAGTTGTCTAAAAGGAGATATGTTCTTAGATCAAGTTGCTTCGCCACTCATGAGATCAAGGCAGAATGGATAAGGAGAAAACAGCTAACAAGAACTGCAACTCAGCAGCTGCATGCCAGTTTCTAAATGAACAGGCCATAGTATGTTTCACTGTATTTCTTCCATGAATCGTACATGGACATGGGCAAATCACATCAGCTTAGTCTCTCCTCTATGTGATGACAGAAGTATCTGAGAACACATGAGGAAGGCTGCATCGTGAAATCAATAATGAACCCTTTAGACATGGCATGTCACTAAGGCAACATACACAGTATCAAGAGCACATTGGAGTAGATGAAGCAGTTGATTTTTAATAACCTGCTTTCAAATAGAACAGTGGGTAAATTCAAGTCAACACAAAGAGATTAGTTTGGCAATGGTATTCTCTCATTAGAAAAGCTTATGGACGCAGCCGGCCTGAGTGAGAACTGCAGGATGATACTGCATACCCACACGCAACAATAACACAACAAACTCCAACTCCCTGCACCTCTACCAGAAGATGGCTTAGCTGAGAAAAAACAGCTGCTGCCAAGCCTGAGGGTCTGAGGTCAACCAGCGGAAATCACATGATGGGAAGAGAGAACCAAATCTTTCAAGTTGTTCTCTGACCTCCACACGTGCATCATGGTATGAGTACACATGGACACAGACACAGACACAGGCCCAGGCACATGTGCACACATAAACATACACACACACACACACACACACACACACACACACACACACACACACACAATAAATACATACATACATACATACATACATCATACACAATTGACAAAAAAAACAAAAAACAAAAAAAAAACAACTCCCTTTTTGGAGAGCATGCTCCATTCCTGTCTGCCTTGTGGCCTCGACTTCATGATGTGGTCTCAGCCAACCAACTCCTGTACCACAGTGGGTGTTCTCTCAGTGCTTCAAGAATTCTCACTTAGCCTGTCTCTTCCAATACATCTTCGAGCAGAGGTCCTCAACCTTCCTGATACTGCTACCCTTTAATACAGTTGCTTGTGTTGTGCTGACCCCAATCATAAAATTATTTTTGTGGCTACTTCATAATTGCAATTTTCCTACTGTCATGAATCATAATATAAATATCTGTGTTTTCTGATGGTCCTAGGTGACCCCTGTGAAAGGGACTTTCACTTCCCAAAGGGATTGTGTACTGCTGTTTTTAAGGAACAAGGCATTTACACCTCTATCTCATTCCCTGAACTGTAAGTTCTTTGGTAGATAACATTTTGTTTCAATTTTCTTTCTAAAACTAACTGGTATACACACATCCAAATGTATGGTAGATAGGTACTGATTAAAAAGTGTAGAAGCAGGAAGATGGTGAGGGAAGAGCAAGGACTGAAAGGAAAAAGAAAAAATCTATTAAAAAGCACAGTGAAAAAGATTCACTTTAAGCTTAGATTTTCTGCTCATAGCTGTAGACCTTTTCAAGTAAAAGGAGAAAATTTTCTCTTGGGAAAAGCCTTCCAACACTTATCTTCAATACAGCTAATAAGATATATAATATAAACCTATATAATTATGTATAGATATATACATAATGTAAATTATATTTTACTGTATCAGTATGTGTTAACATATAATAACACATAAGACTACAGTATGAGTCTCTAATATAAATATATAGCACATTATCTAGATATAGAATAATCCAGCCTTAGTGTTAACTCAGCTTTATGTAGCTTCAGTGTTGTTTCCCAAACCAAGATCAGAGTACATCAAACGGAAAAAATATTTTGTAAGATTTACCTTCTGGAGTGCCTTCTGGGGTATTATCACATCTCAGGCCATTCTGCTTTATCCTACCTTGATTATGAGATTGACTATCACAGCATTGCAGCGTTTCTACTCAGGTAACATTTATGTTGCTTAATAACAATCCTAAATCACAAGAATAAGAGTATATACTACATTAGCTAAACATGGAGTCAGCTTAGGTAGCCATCAAAAGACGCCCCTCTGTTTGTCTCTGTTTCTCTCTGTATGTCTCTATCTCTCTCCATTTCTGTGAATCTCTATCTCTTTATAATGGAATGATATTTAACAATGGTCTTGGTTATGATTACACACACACACACACACACACACACACACACACACCTAAATCAAAAACAAAACATTAAAAAGTAAAGCAGATGACTATTTGTTCTATAGAAGTAGATGCTACATTGTGACTATGAATTATTACCCATATAGGAGCCAGCAGCAAAACTGTTTTCAAAGAGATTATATGTTTGGTTTCTTCATCATTTTAGTTTGGTATTTTATTTGTATTTGGTATTATTATTGTAATATAAATAAATTATATATAGTTAAATATATATATAATACAATTAAATATATAAAGGCAGTAGAGAATTTGGCATAGGTAAAATGCAGTCCTGCATTTCAGACCATTTACTGCACTTCAAAATCTATTAGTAATATGTGAATAAATTCATATAAAAAGGTTTGATCCCCTCTGGCTTCCATAGGTGAACAATTTCTACTGATAATAAAATAGCAAAATATCAGAAATCTTTGTTAGCAATGTTATGGCTTCTTCAAAACTAGAAATGATTATGCAAAATATAAAATGACAAGAAACTACAACCTTTTTGATAAATATCTAGGATAGCACTCCATCAGGATATAATTGTCCATCAACACCAATAATCAGTATTTAAATTTTTCCAAGAGCTTCCTTAAAACTTTTATTTAATGAATTTTAATATTTGTGAATTAAATGGTATATTTTCTGCTGCTTTTCAATATATTAAATTTAAATTATTTTAAATGTAAATAATATCAAATCTAAACATTATTTCTAATCTCTTTAAATCAGATAACCAGGAAAGTAAACTTAAGTACTATTCAGAATAATTACAGCTTGCAAATGTGGGTTATATACATTTATCATCACTAAGAATAATCAAAACTTATCCAGACTCTCCACTGAGTATGAACTGGCAAGGTTAACTCATATTTACAATGTTGAAACATACATGCACAAAAGTTGAATTTAATTCAGCTATTTTTAAATGGCTTGGAGAGCCAAAGTACAGATATTTTATTTTGGTTTAGCCAAATAATTTTCCAACTTTTAATCTGGATCACAAAGAACAGCCCCAGTCTATGTGTGTGTATTCATATGCCAAGAAAGATTCAATAACACGTAATTAGAGTGAAAACGTCTATTCCTAATTGTAGTGCAAATATGTATGAAAAATGCTTAATGGGTTTTAATTCTAGCATGTATTATTTAGGTATAACATGGGCATATGTACTAGCTTAAATAATTTTAATTAGCATTAATGAATTAATTCAATGAGAACCTACAGAAAAGAACACCTCTGCTTAGGTTTTCTTGAATGAAGTAATTATTTCACTAATCTTAATATCAATGTTGTCCTATTATGTACAGGGTACTGTTAGTTACTAACTCGGGGAAAGCCACAGTGTCCCCAACATGTCTTCCTAGATTAACCTGGCAACAGTAACTGACGCCTAGTTTCTAAAAGAATGTGAAAAGAAAAATCATAGGTATTTGCTTCTCTTTGTCATTTTTCTCCTACTTTACAGTAGTGTCTATTTAATAGCACAAACTGAGCAGGCAAAAATCAAGCAAAAATCAAAATATTTATTAGAGCACATTTATAAGTAGAAAATGTCATCTCCCCCATTTTAACTCTGTTTTTTTGTTTTTTGTTTTTTTGTTTTGTTTTGTTTTGTTTTTTGAGACAGGGTCTCTCTATATAGCTTTTCTCCTTTCCTGAAACTCACTCAGTAGCCCAGGCTGGCCTCGAACTCACAAAGATCCACCTGGCTCTGCCTCCCGAGGGCTGGGATTAGAGGCGTGCACCACCACTGCCTGGCCTCCACTTCAACTCTGATTGGTCGCTTCGTACTTTCTAGGTCTTGCTACAAGCTAACGTTTCTGCTGTGAGTATCAACAGCACTACAATAGACGTAACTTAGAGTTTAGGCATGATGGGAGTAGAGATGAGTTTAGATGACACTGGATGACAAATTAAGGTAGATATTCCTAATTCACATTGGTGTTTCTTGTAGAGCTGGCCAAATAACAACATAAAAGATACTAAGATGTAAAGGGAAGTATTCTGAAAATCTTCATGAAAGGAATTAATCCAGCTTCTATACATGTTTATATTTTTCTCCTTTGCAAATTACCTGCTTATTTCAGTGACAGAGATACAACATCTATAGAAGCAGCAGCTATCTTGTGATCACAAGAGCAAATGACACAAGCAATCAATTAAAAAGGACAAATAAATTAATAAATAGGTTGAACTAGAAACTCTAACAGCCCATGTATATGGGCAGTTACAGTCATTCTGGAGCCTAACACTAAACTTCTTGTTACTTGATAAAAATACATTGCCACTGGTATCAATTTAAAACCACTTATTTAAGCTATCAGCTTGAATTAACTTTCTAGATAAGAAAATCTGAAATTATACAAAAAATGGAAAATTATTTCCAATATATTTAATTAACTATTGCAAAAATTTTGGGATAACTCTTACTATTATCATTGTTTTAATATGAAAGTCAAAATTAATTCATCTGTTGTTGATCTTGCCTTATTGATACCTCAGAAAGTCTTAATTATTATTATTATTATTTATCAGTAATGGCCCCAGCTTAAGAAATAAATTTAATATGTTCAAAGCTCATTAAAATCTGGGCGCTAACAAAGACTGAAAGGTACTTTGCTGATCTATTTTTTTTCAACTGCTTATTTCTGGAAACTATTCCATGATCTGCAAGAAGATACATTGCTTAAAGTTTCCGAGGGGTAACTAAAGGAGAAGGATAAGTGAATTGTCCCAGGAAGAAAGATGTTGGAGTTGATGGTAATTATATGATGCAAGAACAAAGAATATGGATCTGAGCAGACTGGTCATGGAGAAAAGTTCTGGAAATTTAGAGAGTAATTTTAAGTTATGAATAAAGGTGCTTCATGCACTATTTAAAAATGAATACAATGAAAAATATTTTATTTCAGTATTATTCACTAATTTTTTAGACAATTTGATATGAAGCTTACAATGAAGGGAAAGATGATTGTGTGGTGGTATTGTGTTCCCCAAAATATTGTGCACCCTAATAAACTTATCTGGGGTCAGAGAACAGAACAGCCACTAGATACTTAGACTAGAAAATGGTGGCACTCATGCCTTTAATCCTAGCATTCCAGAGGCAGAAATCCCTCTGGATCTCTGTGAGTTCAAGGCCACATTGGAAACAGCCAGGCATGTGACACACACCTTTAATCCCAGAAAGTGAGGCTTTAATCCCAGGGAGTGATGGTAGAAAGGAAAGATATATAAGGCGTGAAGACCGGAAACTAGAAGATTTGGCTGGTTAAGCTTTCAGGCTTTCGAGCAGCAGTTCAGCTGAGATTGATTCTGGATGAGGACTCAGAGGCATCCAGTCTGAGGAAAACAGGATCAGCTGAGGAATTGGCAAGGTGAGGTAGCTGTGGCTTGTTCTGCTTCTCCGATTTTCCAGCATTCACCCCAATAACTGGCATCAGATTTGATTTTATTAAAAAGATCTTCTAAGATTTCTGCTACATGATTGAGTTTGGAAGAGAGAATAAATGGATAGAGCACTAACAGATTAAAACAGCTGTAAGAGGTATAGCTAAGTGTCTGCAGAGCTCTAGGTAGACAAGTGCTTATACATACGGAGAGTCATACTGTGTTTAGAGGAGAGAAAGGAGGTAGAGTCTCTTGGGCAGAAAAGCCATGTTTTCATCTATGGTATAGGTATTTGTCCCTTTTAATACATATGTTGAAGTTTTATGCCCAAAGTCACATGCCAACAGCATTTGAGGGTGGTACTAATGAGAAATATTGTTGACTAGATGATCATGAGGATGACCCTCCCCATCACTGGATGAATACTTTGTTAAAGGGGTTAGAGAGGCCCAAGGTAGCACATAATGTCTCCTATGGGGTAACCTATTCTGCCTTGAGATTCTGCAGAGTTCCCACCAGCAAGCAGACCTTCAGTTAGAGGTGACCTTTGACCTTAGGCATGCCTCCTTCCAGAAGCATGACCTGATCAATGCTTGTTCCTTTCTAAATTACACAGATCCTGCCATTCACACAGAACAGCAGAAAATGGCCTAAGCTACCCTCTAACACCCCAGCAGTAGAACTTTGTCTCCTCTGTTCTAGAATATGTTTTACGTTTCAGTTCATGTCAAATTTGCATCTCCTCAGGGCTTCCGGCTCACCAAATCAAAACTAGAGATTAGCGGGGAGAGTATCTGGGTGGAGCAGACCCTGAGCACCAGAAGTCACAAGGACAACACAAAGACAAATGTGTTTTTCTTTTGGGCAAAGACCAGAACTCTCCCCAGGGGGTGAACTGGCACCCTGCAGCAGAAGAGGGGCAGCTGCAGAAGTTGCTTGCTACTCTCTTACAGATCAAAATCATGAATCACCCCAAGCCACCAGTCTGCGCTTGTCAGGATAACTTTTCATGGGAATGAAATCCATTTAAAGAGAAATGGCAATGCACCATGCTATCGTTTTGTCACTAATGTTGACAGGGTGGCTATAAAACTTGAACTTGATCTGGGTCTGGCATCTTCTGAAAGACATACAAAATATCAGTGAGTGAATATACAGGGCTGTGTTTCACACTGAGCAATATAATTTACTCTGTGGGAGTCATGAAAGCAAAATTAGAAAGCAATGAAGGCTGTGGCTGGTCACAGAGGCCTGTCTACCCTTCTGTTTGATTGGTTTGCTTTTCATTTGCTGAAATATAACCTAGGGCCTTATAACCAACTGTCTCTTCAATAGAAATGCACTCTTGTCAAAGGCAAATGCATTTCCTTTTCCGAAACAGAAAATGCTGGACAGCCATACAGTCCAATTCCAAAGCACGAGTACATTGAAATGCTAGACATTGAAAGACATGTATTTTACACCTTTGACAATAAAATAGAATTAAAGGGAAATATGGCCAAATGCCTAGATAGACCTACACGTAAATGTAAGGTAGAAATTGTGTCCTTCCCACAAAAGTTACCTTAGTGCAACAAGTTCAGAAATTACCTTTTTTCCCCCTAGAGAGAGCTGTATTGCTTTGTGAAATTCCTGCACTTTGATATTTTGGAGAAAAAATAAAATAGTTTTATATTATACATATTCAATAGCTGTAGTTTCCTGACCTTGGAGATGAATTCAAGTGGTACAGACACAGATTTCAGTTCATTGATCTCTAAGAAACATTGACGTAATTACGAAAGCTTTTGAAAATACTGATCAATGTTTCTGTCAGCTGATCCAAGTGAGAAACAAGTGTGTAAGCCATAGCTGGGAATTGAAGTACAGGACTGTACTCTGTGTTCACAGGTGGAGAAAAGAGCTGAAAATTTGCGAGCAGCCTACACTATGTCTCATGAAAACATTTGTAAGTCAGGTTCCCTGGATATATAATATAGAGGTACTGTATGAGAAGAATGATATGATGTTATACTATGGTGAAAATGGACTATAACATCTGTTGTCTGCCTCCTTTTAATATATAATCCCAGTTCAGTCATAAGAAAAAGATCAGATGAGTCCCTGTTGAGAGCTTTTCTACAAAATACCTGATCACTACTTCTCAAAAGTAGGAGACCCAGGAAAAGCAAGAAAAGCCTCTTAAACCAACATTACAAAGAGAAACCATAGAGAAGATAAGGTAATGAAGTGTGGCAGCCATGTGCTGGAATTCTGGGGCAGAAGTGTGTGAGGTAAGAACTAAACACACCTACATAGAGTCTAGGCTTAGGTTAATAATAACACATCAATATCAACTACTTAACTGTGGCAAATATATAAACATAAAAGATAACTAGGGATAGAATTCATAAAACTTCTCGGGGCCATCTTTTCAGCTCTTCTATAAGTCTAAATGTATTCTAAAATTAATGTGAAGCTGTTGATCTATGAATGTACTATGAGGCTCATATTTTATGGTTAATTTGCCGATGAGAAAAAAATGAGAGTCAATAGGATCTAAGTGGTTTGAGAATCTGACTCTGTTTGTAAAGTGGAAGGTTAAACACCTAGACCCAAGCCTCTAACTTCCAGGACTATAGTTCTTTGTCAAGAGGCTCTGGTGATATATTCTGACTGTCAGTTCAACCAGAAAGTGGCTTCCTTCACTTTCTTCAAATGTGTGCTGAAACCATTCCTTAATGGACTTACTCTAGCTACTGTGTTTAATGCAACACAGAACTCCTGAGCCTGCCTGCCCTGCTGCCTTCTAACAGCTGTCCCTCCCCAGGGTACCACACAGTGTCTATTGACACCACTGTGATAGAAGATCTAGGATGTCCAAGACCTATTTTGTTATATTCTCTGATTTGTTTCTCAAGCATGTAAAGCAATGATTCTCACACAAATGCACCTTTATAAATATCTGTCAAACAACGAAATAAGCCTGTGTCACCGGAACCATAACATCTAGGAAAATACTATTTTCTTTTGGAAGTAAGGATTTTTCGTGAAGCCGAGTCATCATTGATGCTATGGAGGTACAGTCTCTTTTTGTAGCCACCTAATGTTATCCTGCTTCATATTATGGTACATGAAACCAACTATCTTTGCCATATCTGTTTTTTACTACTTTCCATTACTCTAAGACTTTCTCGTGAATTCACAGTTTTAGAATTAATTGCAGTATCATTAATCATTTATGCGTGGTTATCTCAGTTTATCTGTTGTTATTATTCAATGAATTCCTATAATATTAAACATCTTCAGTTTTTCAAAGAGCGTATAGAAACCATAGAAATCAGTCTCAATTTGTTTTTCTATTTTCTAAATACTTACCAGCAGGCAAAGATATTTTTACAGAATTACTGTAAGGCAGTGGTTCTCAACCTTACTAATGCAGTGACCTTTTAATATAGTTCCACATGTTATGATGAACCCCCAACCATGAAATTATTTCTGTTTCACTTCATAACTGTAATTTTGCCACCACTCTGCACCATAATGTAAATTTCTGAGTTTTCCAATGGTCTTAGGCAACCCCTATGGAAGGGTCATTCCTATCCCCACCAAAGGGGTCATGACCCACAGGTTGAGAACAACTGTTTTAAAGGGTGTTCTGTTTCTCTTCCTTCATGCACAATGCTGTCTTTTGTCTACTGTTGAAATTACAGAAAATTTCTCACAAGCATGTCAGCATTTATTATGCTGATCTTTTCCTTGTTTTTTGTGTGTGTGTGTATTTGTGTGTTCATGTATGAGTATGTCTGCATGTCATATGTTCAGGCTGCCTCTGGAGTTCAGAAGAAAGCATTGGAGTCCCCAGCACTGGAGTTAACAGATGATTGTGAGCCAACATGTAGGAACTAAGAACCAAACCCATGTCTTCTGCAAGACACAAACACTCTTTACTGCTGATCCATTCCATCACCCCACTCCTCTTTATTCAGTGCATGCTTATCAGTAAAACATAAGTATAGTTAAACAAAAGTGGTTGCTAATCCACTGAAGCATGAGGAGTCCTAGACCGATGTATCAAGGATCATGAGTTCTACCATGTAATCCCAAATGACAATGAACTATACTATCTTAATCTGTGTTACAAAATTAAATCTGTCCTTCCTTGAGTGGCTTCCCTGGGTATTCTGACACAGTGACCAGAAAAGACTCTAAAATGCTGCCAGGGGAATGAGACTACAGAAAGAGAAAGTATAAAACCAAAACATTAAAGGAGAATGACATTAAAGAAGCTTGAGAGAGCACATTTGGCTTCCTTGGAAGTAAGATTGTCATTTAAGGATGTTGATAGAAGGGACAATGATAATTAAAAAGTCTCATGGAGATTACCTCCATCATGTCTGAGGGGAAAAGCAAAAAAGACTTTCATGTGTGCATGAGAGAAAATGAGTTTTAAAAGGCAGATAGAAGTGAAAACAGCAATCCTTCATCAACCTTTGTGACTATAGCAAAGGAGGCAGAGAACAAGTCCAAGGTGCTGTGACTTGGACCAATTTGAGCGTCAGGAAGATGCCTTCCAAAGGATGTCACTCAGCATGAAGTGAATAAAGAGTGACACTAAAGGGTGGCTGGCAGGTTAGAAAACTACTTAAACAATTCATAAAACTGCAATGAGCACTTTATTTGGAAGTTTTTGTTGTAATATTAATGCTAGCATGAAGTAGGAAGTCCAGGAACCTACCCATATCAGAAGCACAACCTGTACAGATTCCTACATCGAGTAATGCAGGAGGACCCAGAATACCCCTGGCTTAGGCCAAGCTGTATCAGGGCAAAGAGCCATATCACCATTTCAGATTTAAACTTAAACTTCAAAGGTATAGTAATAAAAATACCATGGACATAGCACAAAAACAGACACATTGACCAATGGAATCAATGTGAGGTCCCAGATAAAAGCCAATGTTCCTACAGCCAACTCATTTTTGACAAAGAGGGCAAAAATACACATTAGAGAAAAGAGAGTATCTACAACTAATCGTGAAAGAATGAAATTAGATCCTTATCTGTGGCTCTGCACAAAGCCCAATTCCAAATAGATCAAATACCTCAACATAACACATGATAGCCTAAATATTTTAGAAGAGAACATAGGGAATACACTTTAATATATAGACAAGAGAAAGGACTTTCTGTCAACAATTACCAACTGGGAACTCAAGGAACTAAAATTTTCCTGTAAAACAAAGGATACCATCATTTAAGGTAAAAAGCAGCCTACAGAATGGGGGAAAAATCTTTACCAGCCATGCATATGATTACTGCCTAAGATATACAAAGAACTCAAAAACTAAACATCAAAAAAAATCAGAACCTATTATATGAGAAAAAAAATTATTTTCAATAAAAGAAAAAAACCTGGGGAATGGAAATAAACAGAGAGTTCTCAAAAGAGGAAGTATGAATGGCTGTAAAATATTTTTTAAATATCCAACATCTTTAGCCATCAGGATAAGTTCAAATTAAAACTATTTTGAGATTTCGTCTTACCCAAGGAGAACAGCTAAGATCACAAAAGTAAATGACAGCAAACGCTACTGTGGATGTGAGAAAGAGGGAAAACTTAATCACTCCTGGTGAGAGTGTAAACAGAGGCAGACACATAGAAATCGGTGTGGCACATCCTCAAAAGTCTAGAAATAGGTCTACCAAATGATCCAGCGATAGTACTCATTGTCATGTTCCCAGAGGACTCCATGTCCTCCCACAGAGATACTTGCTCATCCATGTTCACTGCTGCTTATTCACAGTAGTCAGGAAATAAAAGTAGTCAGGATACCCTTCAACTGATGAACAGACAATAAAAAAAATGTTCATACACAAAATGAATTGTTATTTAGCTGTAAAGAAAAATGAAATTTGCGAGTAAATGGATAGAGCTCCACATAATCATTCTGAATGCGTTAACCCAGATCCAGAAAGACAAAAACCACATTTTCTGTCTCATATGCGGATGCTAGCTCTGCACCTTTAAATATGTGTGTTTAAATTTGATTGCCAATTCTAAGACAGGAAATTAGTTAGGGTTCATGAAGGTGATGGATTTCAAGGGAAGGAGCATGGAACATGGTTTTATGAAGGGGAAGTGAATAATGAGATAGAGCGAGTTAAATGGGAGATCAGGGGAAGAGAATGAGTATGAGGAGTGAAAACCTTTGAAAAATGTGCATGGAATATTACTACTGTAGATAGTTTCTAAATATGTACACAAACATATGGATGTGTAGAAGGAGTTTAAATGAGTTAACCTATAATTGAAAGAAAATGGCTCTCCTAGATACAGTAGGTTACTAAATAAAAAAGTCCAGTGCCAGATAAGGGTTACCTCTTTTTGAGCTGTTGATAAGTGAAGTTGCATACCCTTACCAACCATCCCAAACTCACAGGCCACTGTCATTTCTCTTCGTTACTCTCCAGAATTTGTTAATAATATTCTGTTGCTGAAGACACCAGTTACTCAAGTCATAGGAAAAGGAAATTTTTACCTGCTGACATCCTGGAAATTTCATTCCTACTGGCTAATTTTCACTGTGCTGGAAAGTTCTATGTATGCTACCGAGATAGAAAAATAATCAATCTACCTCAAGACCCAATGATACCACTCTTGAGCATATACCCAGGGATGCTCAATTATACCACAAGGACACTTGCTCAACTATGTTCAGAGCAGCATTATTTGTAATAGCCAGAACATGAAAACAACCTAGATGACCCTCAACTGAAGAATGGATAAAGAAAATGTGGTACATATACACAATAAAAAATAATCAATAGTGTAAGTAAATTTGTTGCAACTCTGTGGGTTTGGTCCCAAGTTTTGGCACCAAAATGTGAGTTTTGTAACTCTGGGGAAAGGTGTCCTGACTACATGGGGAGTCAGGCAACACCTTGAGCTGCTTTATCCTGCCTATACTTCCTGCATGACTGCTGTGGGATGTTCTGTATGCTGTGAATATGTGTTACTCTGACTGGTTGTTAAATAAAATGCTGGTTGGCCAGTAGCCAGGCAGGAAGTATAGGCAGGATAAGCAAAGAGGAGAATTCTGGGGAAGAGGAAGGCTTAGTCAGGAAACGCCAGCCCACCTTCCAGGGAGCAGCATGTATTGGCACACAGGTAAAGCCAGGGAACACGTGACAAAATATAGATTAACAGAAATGGGCTGAGTTTAAGTGTAAGCGCTAGTCAGTAGTAAGCCTGAGCTAATGGCCAAGTAGTTTTAATTAACATAAACCTCTGTGTGTTTACTTGGGTCCCAGTGGCTGTGCGACTGGCGGGTGAGAGAGATTTGTCCTGACTGCGGCCCAGGCAGGACTCAGGAAAACTCTGGTTATACCTGGCTACTGACTAATCAGTGTTTTATTAAACCAGTGTACAAAAGCATTATCCCACAGCAAGACTGTAAGTTTGAAGAGGTAGTAGATGAATGAAGAAAAATGTTTGGACATGAGAGAACTGTTGTACACATGAACTTTCAGTGGCTCTAACTGCATGCAAAAGATCTGCACAAGACCATGTCAGAGAAAGCTCAAGCATGGGTAGGGTCAGAGTCATGAAGTCCCTCCTCTATCTGAGTACCTATTGGCAATTGATGACTGCTAGGGAAGTGGGGGAGAGAATTTCATTCAGAGCGGAGGCCCAGAGCAGGCTGTCCAAGCTCCAGTAGATGTTGCTACACACATGAACATTCTGAGGTAGACTCAGAGAATTAAAAAATAAAAAAAAAATACAGAGAGAATAATTGTGAGGGGACTAGGTGGGAAGTTGGAGGGGGGATAATGGTGGATAGAATGGATTTGATAATTCACATTTTTACATAAAAATTAAATATTTTTAAAAGTTCAGATCTTATTGGTGGATTTTGTGCAATTTTATTTTTTTCAGTATACAAACAAATCTTATTTTCAAATATGTTCCAGTTATTTATCTCTTAATCAAAGATAGCAGCAGACTTACCGGTTGATTCTTAATTCACTTTTCAATACCCATGAGTGTGTGATCATTGATTTATAACAAATATGTTTGAATGGTTGATAAATTGAACACTTCTTCAAAACTTATTGTCAGTCTCTAGCCACGTCACCCAATGTCAAAAATGCACCAGTGAGGGCTGGAGAGATGGCTCAGTGGTTAAGAGCACTGGCTGTTCTTCCAGAGGTCCTGAGTTCAATTCCCAGCAACCGCATGGTGGCTCACAACTAACTATCTGTAATGAGCTCTGGTACCCACTTCTGGCCTGTAGGGATACATGCAGGCAGAACACTGTGTACATAATAAATAAATAAATATTTTTTAAAAAAGAAGAAGAACCAAAAAATGCACCAGTGAAAAACACTTTTGAGGTACTGAATGACATTTCTATACTTGCAGGAAATAGAACTCCAACAATAGATCCTAAATATACTAGATCAATGTCATCTTAGGTAGATTTGGAAAAAAAAAAAAAAAACAACTTTCAAACGGTCCTTTCTGTTATGATTTACTGCCTACGGAAAGTGGTGATAAATCCACTAAAATTTAAGTGGCAATTTCATTTTAATTCCTCCTGGTACTACTCATTGCTTCGGAACATGGTTTTTTAAGATGGATAGATGACATAGATCTGAACTGCACCTCCTATCAGTTCTAATGCTCAAAGTATTTAATATTCTCAGTTCGAATTTGATCTCTGTCAAAGGACATAATTATAGAGAGCATCAGTCTTGGATTTTTATTAGTTGGCTGGAGTCAGATAGTGATCTAGATCCCTAGAGCATTTCACTTGCTATATGGTATTTAATAAATATATCTACTGTTTTGTATTGTTAATTATGGTTATTGTTACTAGTATTGTTGGTAACAAAAGAGGAGAAAGCCTGTTGTTACAAATGTTGTCATGGCTACATAGAGATGATGCAGCTTTGTGTCAGTAATTATGACAAAGAGCATCTCCTTGACATCAGAAACATTCCCTGAAATGAAACATAATCAAACATTACAAACTACTCAAGATTTCTTGTACTGTGAAAATAAGTATCCGGTGAACTGAACCTCTCTTTATATTTTTAAATGAATTCTTTCCACTTAAAAATAGTGAGAGCTGCCTGTTCTTTTGTTTTGTTTTGTTTTGTTTTCTGATTTGTGTGAATTCTTTATACATACTTCACATAAGCATTTTTAAAGAGTTCGGTAAGTGCTTTCTCTGAATCTGTGATTTTCATATTTAGCATCTCAAGGCCATCCTTAGAAGAAGGGAGATCTTAATTTTACTGAATACAATTCGCCAATCTTTTCCTGTAGCATTATCACTCTCTGTATTCTGTTTACAAAGTCTTTCCCTTCCATTAAAACCCTACCTTAAAGAAGGTTTGTTGTTTAAATATTTCTTCATCTTCTGACGTTCAACTAGAACTGGTTTTCATTTGTTTGGTTGGTTTATTTTGGGTTCTTTATTTTGTTTAGGGTTTTGTTGTTTTGTTATTTTTTTTGTACATGTGTGCGTGTGATGTTCAAGATTAGATTCATTCGCCTTTTATCCATATTGGTATACAATTGCTTAATACCATTTACTAAAAGACTTTCTTTCCACAAAGTATGACAATGGAGGTTCAATTGTAAACCATAAAAATGCATAAATATGGGGTCTGTATTGAGTTGCGTAATTCTGTATGCCTTTTTTGTGGTAATATAATTTTACACTATCTCATTAATACCATTTTAGAATACTTTATGTCATCTGGTAGTTTCTATATAGTTGTACTCATCAAAATTTTTCTCTGCTCTTCTTGGATCTTTAGATTTACACTTAAATATTTAAGAAGATAATTAAGTCGGGCGGTGGTGGCGCACGCCTTTAATCCCAGCACTCGAGAGGCAGAGCCAGGCGGATCTCTGTGAGTTCGAGGCCAGCCTGGGCTACCAAGTAAGTTCCAGGAAAGGCGCAAAGCTACACAGAGAAACCCTGTCTTGAAAAAACAAAAAAAAAAAAAAGAAGATAATTAAGCTACTAAAAACTGCATGGGGGTGGGGGGGGGTGACCACAACTACAAAGAACCTGTGAGCAACCTTTGAGACTTGTTACCATAGTGTTGTGTCAGCTTATAAATTTGTTGATGAATGTCTTGAATACCATTTATCAATTTATTTCTATACATTTGATTTTACTAATGTTAACATCAATAGTTCATTTTTAAAAAAATCTATTCATAATTATTTACCACTGCCAAATTTAAGTCTACTTTTATACTGATCTTGTAAAATTGAAGTTTAGTAAAATTGAAAACTCATTTATGAATACTAACAGTATGGCTATGAATTTGCTGTAAAGAGAGAAAAGTTTCTAATTCAATTCTTTGTGAATGTGAAGTGAAAGACAGAGGACTTTGTGAAGTCTGAAACTCAAATTCCACTTCCTGTTTATTGTTTATTCCCTCCCCCTGGAGTAATACTTCAAGCAGAAACATTAGTTACCCATGATTCTGCTTTCTTCTGATCTGTCTGTTCAATC
The DNA here is from genome assembly GCF_949786415.1 of Peromyscus eremicus. Taxonomy (NCBI): domain Eukaryota; kingdom Metazoa; phylum Chordata; class Mammalia; order Rodentia; family Cricetidae; genus Peromyscus; species Peromyscus eremicus. The sequence continues at coordinate 12,330,827 of NC_081437.1, read as the reverse complement.
ACCAAATTATGTAGATTGGACTTTCCTCATCTAAGCCAGTACTATATCTTCAATCATTTGCTATATTCACAATTCAGTAATCAAATTCTTTAAAAGGGGATTAGCTCCTTTTTCCACGCTCCCTCATGGGGATATTGTCACAGCATTCTCTTCATGGAGGACCTCTGACTTCATGTTTAATTTTACATTAATTACATGAATCTGTATGTATAGTCTTAAATGATGACTTATTTCTTCACTTAGAATACTGTTTCCTACTAGACACTACTCAGTCTACTGACCTGAGACTATGTCCCCACACAAATGTGTAATGTTACTTTGCATTTGCTTTGGATTTTGTGAGTTTGAATAATCTAGAAAATCAAGTCTACATTTCCTATTACATTGAGAGAAACTCAAATTTGGCACTTTGCTTTTTCACAGTCCCAGAAAAAGATGGATAAAATTATCAATATTAATCTTTAAAATGACATTCCAATTATTTTTTGCGGCTTGGTAATAAATTGCTGGGCCAGACAACTAAGCAATGTAAAGATTTTTTTAATCAGCAAACCAACCAACCAGTTTGAAAGCTTTGCAATAACCCATATTTGTCCTGAAGGGCAGAGGCCTGACAATTGCATCTAAAAGCATAAGTGACCTCAGAATGCTGAACCGTAATCATGATCTGTTTTCTGTATAGACAATATTATCAATGTCCTTGACAGTTATATAGAGGAGACATATTGAGGAGAGATAATGTTTTTAATGAGTTGTTTTTTCTAACTTGTAAATTCTGAATAGTCACCTAAGGCAAAATTATCTAATGCAGATACAACAGTTGTAGATACAACAGTGTTGACTGATAACTACATAAATAATGCTTTATAATCCTTAGCACACAGCATAATATGAGCCAAATAAAGTAATCTGATGGAAATGTTTATTGCTTTTTCTTTTGGGGTCTCTGCTAGTAATTGAGTAATGAAATGACCAAAATTAAAATATTTCCCAATGGGAAGAGCTCATGCTTGATAAAAGCAGACCTGACATATTTATTGGAACATCAATTTTTTTATTGATTCATTTATTCCTTTGCAATGGCTGAAATCCATAGTGATACAGGGAGTTATCTGTGTATTTACACAGGTATTCCTGTTACATGTGCAATTTAACATATTTCTATTCAATTAGTGTTTCCTTCCTGAGAAGAACAATAAATGCATGAGATCACAGTTAAAGGCACTCAAGGAAAACAGTGTTGCAAATAGAAAAATCCCCTTACACTATTTCATTGATCATAATCTTCAAATTGAAAGCAGACATCCCCTATGCTCCTGTCAAATCATTTGGAACCACTTTGAAAGCCCAAATTGAAGTTCATATACTCAACAAATCAAAGGTGAAATGAGCTGTCTGAAAGTCTGGTGGAGCATGATGAGAAGCCGTGTAATTTTTCATGTAAGTCAGTCAAGTTTCCCTGGCATGAGGCTCTGCCCTGGCTGCAGTGATTCCTGGTGTCCTCCAATGCTTCTTGTTGTCTTTCCAATGCTTCCTATGTCCTCCCACTGCTTCCTGGTGTCCTCCCACTGCTTCCTATCGTCCTCTCAATGCTTTCTATTGTCCTTCTACTGCTTCCTCTTTGCTTCCCACTGCTTCCTGGTGTCCTCCCACTGCTTCCTGTAGTGCTCTCAGTGCTTCCTGGTGTCCTTCCACTGCTTCCTCTTTGCCTCCCACTGCTTCCTGGTGTCCTCCCACTGCTTCCTTCTGTCCTCCTACTGCTTCCTGTTATTCTCCCACTGCTTCCTGTTGTCCTCCCACTGCTTACTGGTGTCCTCCCACTGCTTCCTGTTGTCCTCCCACTGCTTCCTGTTGTACTCCCACTGCTTACTGGTATCCTCCCACTGCTTCCTTTTGTCCTCCCACTGCTTCCTGTTGTCTTCCCATTGCTTCCTAGTATCCTCCCACTCTTACCTGGTGACTGGAAAATGTTATATGTCCTCTTTGGTAACAGTAGAACCGAACATAAAATGCACATCCTTGATTTGCATGTAAAATGCCCATCCTTGATTTGAGTGACTGCATATGCTGTTAAATATGTAATATAAAGTTCACATACAGTTAGAAACCCTAATTAGATGCCTCTCTGTTATAATAAGCATTAAATCACCTTAGTATGATAGATATGTGATGTTTGTGCTGTTCTTTTGTTTCATTTGACAATCATTCATGGTGACAGTCCTTCAAGGGTCACTCAGAGCTCCTGAGCACTCCCTTACTTCATATGAATTCAAATTTAGTAGATTTTTTTTTAATCTTTATTTTTGAGTTATTCATATCAAGGTCTAGGTGGTCTATTGTTACATCATTTTCCCAAAATAAATTTAAAGCATTTTATATAACTCTAAGAACAACAATTAAGAGAGTTGGAGAGATGGCTTGGTGGTTAAGAACTCTGGCTACTCTTCCATAGGACCTGGGTTCAATTCTCAGCATTTACACGGCAGCTCACAACTGTCTGTAACTCCAGTTCCAGGGGATCTGATACCTTCACACCAATGCACATAAAATAAATTTAAATAAATTATTTTTAAAAAATAACAATTAATACTAAAGAAGTAATGATGTGAAAATAACTATATTACAAAATTAATTTATAGTCTTAATACAATGCCTATCAAAACTATGATGCTGTATCACACATGTTTAGAAAAAATACAAAAATTCATATGGAACCACAAATGATCATGATTAGCCAAAGCAATTCTAGGGTTTAAGAACACTGCTGGAGGTATTAGAATACCTGTCCTCAAATTATATTCTAAGATATAGTGAATAGGACCTGTCCTTGGTGCTTAGCTGACTTTTGGGAGGCTGTTTGCCATGCTGGATTCCATCGCCAAGTCTTTACTCAGAGGAAAGAGCTCAGTCCTTCCTCAAGTTGATGTGCCATGCTTTGTTCAAGCCCATGGAGGCCCTCTTCTTTCTGAATAGAGACAGTGGAGGAATGAATGGAAGGGGGTAGGTGGGAGTTAGAGGGATGGGACAGAGGAGGGAAGGGAGGGGAAACTGTGGTCAGTATGTAAAATAAGTGAAAAAGATGTTAATTAAATAAAAAAAATTTAAACAATATACACAGGTAGACCAATGAAATAGAATACATGATATGAAAATTAGACAACCAAGTTACGCCTACTTAATTACTGACAAAGGAGACATAAACATACATTGGGAAAAAAAGCCAATTCAACTACGAGAAAAACTGGATATCCACTTGCAGAGGGATGAAATTAGGTTCATACCTTTTCCCTTGTACAAACATCAATTCAAAATTGATCAAGTAACCTTAATTTAAAAGCCAAAACACAGAAACTTCTAGAAGAAAACAGGGAATGCTCTTCAAGATATTGTGGTTAGGAGGAACTTTTTGAATAAAACACCAATAGCTTAGAAAGTAACCCAAGGAATCAGCAGATGGAACTACATGGAAATAAAAATTTCCACATAACAAAAGAAGCAATCAGCAGAGCAAACAGCCCACGGAATGGGAGGAAATATTTGCCATCTATACTTCAGACAAAAAGTTAATATCTAGAACATATGAAAAATTGAAGAAATTAAATATCAATGGACAATGCTGGTGAACAGACAGGCAAATGAACTGAACGGATAGGTTTAAAAAAACAGAAAGAAAGAAAAGAAATACAAATGACCAATAAGTATTTTTAAAAGTGTTCAATGTCCCCACCCATCAGGAAATGGAAATTAAAATGACTTTGAGGTACTGTCTGACACCAGTCAGTATGGCTATCCTCTGCAAATCTGACAAAAACAAAAACAAAAAACAGAAAATGTTGAGATGGAGGAACCCTTATTCATTGTGGGTGACAGTGCAAATCAATATAGCTATTGTGGAAATCAATTTGAGCATTTCTCAAACAACTCAAAATAAAACTACCATATGACCCAGCTGTTTCACTGCTAGGCATGAATCAGAGACTCCATATCCCACCATCTAGATGCCTATGAAAAATTGCAGATAATCACATCCGTGATTATTGCTGCATTATTCACTATAACAAAGAATTGAAATCAGTCTAGGTAGGCATCTACAAAAGAATGGGCAATGAAAATCCTGGGTATTTATAAATTTAAATACTATTCAGCTTTAAAGAAAAATGTAACAACAAAAGTTTGCAGGAAAAGGAAAAGACTTAACATGTATAATATTACTGCAGACCACACAATCCCAGAAAATAAAAACACAGGCCAGAAATGGTCTTCCTCGTATGCAGAATCTAGACAAATATGTATATATAAATTACATATGAGCACAGGTTAGCATGCAGAAGACAAAGAGGATAAGAAGGACTAAATATTAGGCAATGAGAATAGACTCAGTGCAGGTAATGGGCACAAGTTAGATAAGAGGATAGAAAGGTAATTGTTTTTCTAGTTCTAACTCTGTTATGGATGGGTTTTGATGATGAATAAAGCTATAAAAAATATGTTATAATAGGGAAAGAGTAAAATCCAATGAGAAGCTACACGGAATCAGAATGATTATTCTAACCATCTAGAAGTTCATTGAGATACAGACTTGGGTTTGATTATTTTCAGTATTGGCTTTTGTTGTTGTTATTATTGTTATTGTTGTTGTTTGCAAGGTTTTTACAATAAAGTTTATCTTTAAAATAATAACAATAAATAGGGAAACAAGGAAGGTGTTCAGGTGTTCAAAGTCTAATGAGTATAATTATACCTCACAAATGTCCCCTTCATCTTTCAGTATCATTTTTTAGGACCCATATAACAAATTAGATATAACACCAGATGTCCTTTGGTTTAATAATTTCAATTCAATCTAAGATTTAAGATTTTTAACAGCTTTATTTGAAAACGAAACAATTTTTCATTCACCTATGGAAAAAATGTGCATTATAAATATAAATTTTTCTTTGGAACTAAATCAAGCAGTAAAGATATTTAATTGTACAATGTCAGATTTATATTTCAGAATTATTAGAAATAATCTAAGTGCTTTCTGTGGAACCTATATACAGTAGGATACTATTGAGCCATAAAAGAATGAAATCCTGTCATTTGCAGTAACATGGAGAGAGTAGGGATCATTATTTTCAAGGAAGTGGCTCTAGCATAGAAACACACATCCCATCCTTTCTCACGAGGAGGAATTTAAAGAGTTGATCACATTGTAACAGAGATTAGACCAGTAAAGCAGTGGCTAAAAGATACAAGAAGTTAGAAGCAAGAAAGTCCCCTATGATGTTGCTCAGCATGGTGACTGCTGGTAACATTAATATGCTGCTAATTTCAAAAAGCATCAGAGGGAATTTGAATTTTTGACCATAAAACATGGTAAATATTTGAGGAGACCAATATGTTTAACATTATTTGAATATTATGTAATGTAAGACATATCAAAACACCAAGTGGAACCCCCCTTGTATGTACAATTTTCCTATGTTATATGCCAGCTAAAATATAAAAACGTGAAACCAAGAAAATACATATTTTTCAATAAAGTCATCTTTTACATCAAGAAAAAGACTATTTTATTTATAGGGTTCCATATTTATTCCTATTAAAGTTTCTGTACTCCAGAAAGGATATAGCACGGGGTGCTGAGAAAGACAGAGATGAAGTAACTTTTCTTCAACCATGGTTGAATTTTGAAAGTTTTATTTTGTATTTTTTAAAGAGGGAAAAGCAACTTGTATCATGATTTTTCTTTAAAGGTTTTTATTGTTTGGTGTGTCTGTGTTGCTTTCAATACATCTTTATCAACCCACCTCCAATTCCCTCTGCCTTGGCTTCTCGCCTGTGTCCCCACAACTTCTTTCCAATTTCATGTGCTCTGTTTTAAAACTCACTGAGTACACTTGTGCTGCCAGGGTGTGTAAGTGTGTTGGACCATGTACTAGAACATGGGGAGTTTCTTCTTGACCACATTCTTGAAGACAATAGACTCCCTCCTCCAGCAGCCATCGATTGCCAATAATTCCCAGCCAGGGATCAGACTTCATGACTCCCTTTCCCATCCACACTCAGATTTTCTTCTCTTGAAAATCTTGTGTAAGTCATGTGTACAATGGTTGTGTCATGTCCAGCTCTGCCTGTTGACTAGTTGTACATTTCTGTATTAACCACTGTCTATATTTTAAAAAGAAGTTTTTCTGGTGAAGGTAGAGAAATGGATGAATCGATGCACACAAAAATAAGAACTTAGAAAGAAGTTTATTACTTTGTCCATTTTATCAAAATAATAGTATAAATTTTTCTGTCATCCTTTACCATTCTCTACCACATTTAATCCTTTCTATTCCATTACTCCCCATTTCCATCTTCAAATTACACATACACAAAGGAACTTCAAGGCAAGGTGGATATAACATTGGTAATACATACTTAATTTTTAAAGATAAACCCCTCAGTTCTTTTCTGTATATGTATAAAAGTCAGACGAAATGATGATTATGAAGATGTCTTGACAACACATAGGAGGAAGCAGTAAAGTAAAATTATAATTAATGTTTCTATCTGATATTTTGAACAATAATTGAATCATCCTGTGTAAGAAATAGCCTCCTTGTATAGTTTTAGCCACACATTTCATAAATGTGCTTTATTTAAAATATAATTTAAAATACTTGTAAAAATGTTAGGAGACAAAATCACTTTAATAAAGACCTCATTCTATGATAACATCTGTTAATTCATTAATAATTGATCTATCTATTGGAACCAGTTGAAAATTACTCAAATGTAAAGGCCTGTTAACGTAGTATTGCATACAAGGTATCAAAAATAACTTTACCAAAGTCACTACTTAAATACACACAAATGTGTATGCACAAACAACATACATACATACATACATACACACACACACATACACAGTCCTAACATTGGTATTCACATACTAACTTTAAGATCAAACCCAAATCATTCTAGTAAGTCTTACTATTAGTGAGTCTATTAATTCCCAATAATTTCCATATTTGTCACCAATTGCTCACAAAATATTTACTCAGCCAGTTCAATGAATTTATTGCTGTATTCCACATTTTTATTATATTTTGATAAAATGAAACATTTTTCTCACCTTACTTATTTAACCTCTACAATACTTCTGTGATAATATCTTCAATATCTAATTTCTAGAAAGATTCTAACACAATGATCCCTAGAGTTAAACTAATATAAAGGATCTTGTCAGTCTCCTTCGTCTCCCCACAATATATAATCCTGTCTGCACACCTTCATTTATATCATTCATAACTCTATTATTATTTGTTTGCCTTTCATTTAGCTCATTGAATAACAACTACATGGGTTGGTTATATCTTATAATTCAGAACTACTCTGCTAATTTATAACATTCATTTTGTGTAAATTATACAAATTATTGTATAACATATTAACTTGTCTTCTGAATGTCTTATATTTAACTTTAGTATTACCCACTGTCCCTTGAGTACAAACTATTACGAAGTGCTGCGGCCGGCGCAGCTGGAGCACGAAATCTGGCGAGGGACGCCTAGGTTAAACAGCACTCTAGACACCCAGTTTCAGTTCGTCAGGGAAGCAGCTCTCTTTATTCGTACCAACAAGGGTTTATATACCCCTCTAACAGCAGGAGTCAAGGAATGGTTACTCTGTATCCGTAGGCAAGCCCGACACTGTTTTCCAAAGAGGAAAAACCACAGGGGAACTGATCCCCAGCACCCTCCGGAACCCAACTGCACGTTTTTCACACAAACAACTTAACTGGGACAGGACAAAAAAGGGCATTTAAAATTAAGGCAGCAAACCTACTGCGGCCGACAACGAAGGAAGTGATAGAGCACAGTGTGTCGGGGTGATACTTGGGTTTTCTCTAGGGAGATGAGATCATATGCTCAATCACTCCAGATAAAGAACAAAAGATTAAACCACCGAAGTCCAACTTAGTAAGTCAATGAGTTTACTGGGCTTACTTGCAGAGAACAGGTAAGCAATTGCGTACAGGAGAATGGGGAAAACCAAGCAGCCATGCCGCTGAAATGCCTCATGCCAGCATGGATTGTATCTTCCCCATATGTGCCTGGCTGGAGTCCCCCTTTCAGTTAGCCTCCCACAGTCTATAGATTCCTGGAACTGTCAGACCATGTGCACACAAAGAAACATTGTATACAGATAGAGGGAGCTACAAGATGGAACACTGAGTTCTGTCTCTGTCTCTCTGTCTCTGTCTCTCTCAAATGTGGGCCTGATGATTTTCCTTACCCCCTCCTTCTGTGAAGGATTGCTGACGGGAGCAAGATGGAGGGTAGCTTTGACTGTCACAGCTGCTTCTGATGATGGGAGTAAATGATGACTGCTATGCTCACATGTTAGTATTCTGCCAGTAGGAAGACTGCTGCATTGTGAATAAGGTAACAGAGATCCGGTCTTTCTTCTTTCTTTGTTGAAAAACCGCTCTACAGTGTTGATGAACACTCTTGAGTGTCTCCAGAGTAACATGTATGTAAAAGCTTATTTCCACAATGAAGTGTTAGGAGAATCTAGAAACCCTTAAAGATGGACCTAGGGTACTTTGGTCATTTGGGGTATTTGGTATGTGAGTCTGGAGGTGACTGTGGGACACATTCCCTCTCCCTCTCTGTACTCCAATTCTCTGTGGGACCATTTGCTTCCCTGCATATTTCCTTAATGGTAGGCTGCCTACTCCAGAGGCCAAGTGCACAGGGCCATCCAATACTGGTCTTCAAACTTTGAAAACCATGAGCTATGAAAACTTCTCTATTGTGTTAAGTAGCCCGTGTCACACACTTCGTTATAGTAATGCAGAACTGACAAAACCATGACACATCTCTGGACACCATTTTCCTGATTTGTAAAATGTTAAAGTTAGAACTCATACATATCAAATATCTCTTTACATTTTAAATGATTGATGCAGTAGTCTCTGAGGTCTGTACAGTCTGAGACATATGCAGTCTGTTCACTATTAATTTCCCAGTTACTTGATATACTGAATAGCATATTTATTCATCCCTCGATCAATTTTCATTATGTGTAAGCCACTCATCAAGACATCCACATTTATTTATTTATTTATTTATTTATTTATTTATTTATTAAATAAATAAATCAGTTCTATCATAGATTTTTCCAATAAGGAGATACATATAAATAATATAATATGCTAGCATTTATTAGTACTGGAAAGAAAATAAAGCCAAGTAGGGAATCAGGGATTCCAGAGTGGGATATGCAAGTTTCAGTGTGTTGGCTAGTACAGACTTTTCAGTGAAGACCACATTTAAGCAAAGACCAGATGGCCAAGGGCTCGTGACACACAGACATGTAGAAAGAAAACATCTCTGGAGCAGTAAGAGCCAGTTCAGTTCCTGATGTTTTAACCACACAGTTAGCCAGATGAGAATTAGAGTGGCTAGTCATATAAAAGACATCAGAAAAGCAACTGGGAATCACTGGGAAGAACTCTGTTGGACACTGTTACCAGACTGGCCTTAATGCTGGCAATAGGAAGGCAAACATCTCATGTGCTGTCATTATGAGTCTGACTGTTCTATTTCCCTTCCATAATCAAGAAACTTTGTGATTAAGTGGGACAGTCCATAAGACACATAACAGACTTTGCCGTCAAGTCAACTTGTTAGCTACCTCAATTCCACCAGCAACCTGCCTTTCTCTGTGCTAGGTGATGTGCATATTCTCATATTCCAGGGAGAGCACTGCTCTCCTCACCACAATGCCTAAAGAAAGATAAGTTAGTAGCAGAAGAAGGGTGCTTTGCAGGCAGTGAAAGAACCATCAGCTTTTATCTAGAGATAAAACTGGCTCAGAGCAGTGAAAACTCTCCCATACAACACATGAAAAGCATATTATGATAGAGATCACCCTGATTTTCCATGACCCAAAACAGTATCTCTCAACTGAATTCCTCTGTTCTATTTTCAAACAATAAATTATCCTCACCCTTTGACTTCAAGTACCTAGAAATTATGATTTCAGTAAAATCACTGCCTTGTCTGACAGTGAAATATAATCAGGCAGAAAGAATAGGCCCACCAGAGCATGTTTCTATACTGCCTAGCACACCAATCTCCTGTAGAACATAGCCTGGTTAATTTTTATTATGCTTAGCAAAGGTGATTTTTTTTTACAACTTCAGGCCCAGGATTGGAGGCTGAAACAAAGATACAGTCCAAGAAATACGACAGTGCAAAGACCAAGTTGGTAATTTCTCTTTCACTGTCTCAGACTTTGGTGGAAGGAAAGCCTCTGCTATTTCCATTCTACTGAATGAACTAAGACCGAATCCAATACATTCACCCCAATTAAAAGTTGGTGATTAAAATCAATCAGAAAAAGTAAAGTCCAGTTGAAATCAAGTACAAATCAAAGAGAAAAATAACCTGGTACAATCATGCTTTGCTTATGCTGCACTTTGAAGACCTACAATGCCAATGGGAAGCAAACTGCACTTGTATTGACTGTGAACTCAACTGTCAAAGGAGCAAAATGTCCTGTTTTTAATTAAAAATATTGTTTCTGGACAAAATACCTACCTCATTTTAAAAATAGTCTAATTAAATGCTCCAATTAAGCTATCTAGACTACAAAGATTAGACTTAGAAGTTAGCTCTGTATTTGATCTGGGTTTTTTTTTAATATAAACGAAGGGCTTTTTTAAATGTGGCCTTTAATTTTGTGACTTTAGTCATTTTAATGTCTTTAATTTTTCCACTGTATGTTAGCCAAAGAAAAACAATGCAAGGATTTCCATTATATCCATTATGAAGGGTAATGTTTGGAATTCAGTGATCACTGCTGCTCATGTACCTACAGGATCCAATTCCTTTAGGGGCCCTTGAAGTGTAGGAAGTGCTTTTGTCATTTGATTTGTTTTTTTATCTTCTATACTTCTCCGTGAGCAGAGGCTTCTAGGTACACATCCCAAACCAATAGCTGGAACAGAGATATTGTGCATAGCTGTTTACCGTACATGTTATGAAAAAGCTGTTTTCATAAGCCGTAGGTTATTAAACAAAAACTGGAGTTTCAAGCTTAGGAGATAGCATCTTATTACTTGTTGGTAGGAAGGCCCCAGAGCCTCCCAAATAATACAGGATCTTACTATTCTTGGGGTTTGCCCACCAGAACTAGATTATAAGACCTTGTTATTGAAGATATCACATACATTGGATGCATGATAAGGAGATAACAAGCTGGAACTGAACTGGAAAAGTACTCCCTACTGGCTGATTTTTTCAGTCCAAGAAGGTGGTCCATAGGCTGCTGGAGGAGAAAGGGTGTCAATGGTCTTACTCAGCTGTGAACCTTACAATCTATGAGACCAACTTGCCGAGAAAGACGTGCCCATGTGAGCAACAGAGTCACTAAACGTTATGAAGATGAACAGCTGTCCTCTGGTTGGATTTAAAACATATTCCACGGAAGGAAATACATGTCTGTAACTATAAACTTGGTCAAAACCCTCTGTTGGAGGAGATCATAGGCCCTAACCAGGGAAACTCAATACTTGTTTAGCTGAATTGGCAGAGCCTTCTAAATATTTGTTTATACCTAATATAAATGTTACTCTCAGCCTTAACCGAAAAACCCTTTCTTTCTAGTAAGCAGTTGTGAATCTAGGTTTTATGAGTGCACGAGATGCAGAGAATAAGTGCTAGATGAGTGTTCAGCCTTGAAGTCATTTATACCATCCTTCGAAGGATCAGTGAACATCATGGAAGAGAAAGTTGAGGAAAGCGCAAGAGTCAGGAAATAATGAGAAAAGTTGTGAGATGTCATGTTCTAAATAAGACACAGTGATTGCAATAACAAACAGCAAGCACAGACACATACACTGTGTCCATATAAGAATGTACCCAACAAAAGCCAGTGTGAACTATTAACTATTGATGGATTCAAGAAGGAAATCATTGTATATATACTAATGACTCCATCAAGCTCCAATGCGTAGTCACACAGACGACTCTGGGTAAATTAACTGAGTTTCAAAACAAATTGAAAAGCCATTTAATTGGAAAAGATACTGACAGGAATGGGGTGTGCTGATAGGCATGGGAGGGTTAGACAATTTAAAGCATGAGTGGGTAATCATAACATTATATACATGTGTGAAATTTTCAAATAACAAAATTAATGAAAACAATACAAAAAAGGAAAAGAAGGGTAGTGCTCTACAATATCTAGCATATCTGCTTCTAAGAATGTAGCTGTATCAGGTGAAATAATAAGTAATTATCTTTATGAGTAAACTGTTATTAATATCTATCCACAGAATAGAGAGTTCCCAACCACTAAAGTTCATTGAATTAAGTAATTGTCGCCAGGTGGTGATGGCACACACCTTTAATCCCAGCACTTGGGAGGCAGAGGCAGGTGAATCTGTGAGTTTGAGGTCAGCCTGGGCCACTGAGAGAGTTCCAGGAGAGGTTCCAAAGCTATACAGAAAATCTCTGTCTCAAAAAACAAAAACAAGAAAGTAATGGTCCATCATCCAGAGACACGGTAGAAAATTGACGGAGACCTTCCAACTCTCTCTAACCCTTAAAATTATGTGGTCCCACATCTTTGTGCTTTAAAACTTGTACACTACAATCTATTACTGACATTTTATATGCGGCAGAAGATTGATGTAAATTTAATACAATAATATTCAGATAAATTATTGTTTGAAGAACTCTTTTCTCCTTAAAAATAATGGGTGTTTAACTACCATACAAAGTATTGAGTTTCTTTAAGACATGTTTTTATTTTTTTTAACAAGTTTCACTTTGTAGGCTTGATTGATCTAGAACTTCCTATGTAGATCAGGCTTGCCTCAAACTTGCAGAGATTTTCTTACCTCTGCCTCCTTGGTGCTGGTATTAAAGATGTGTGCTTTCACACCTGGCCCCATTTTCATATGTACTTTGTTTTTATTAATACTCCCCCTCATTCCCCTCCCCTAACACCCTCTCCCACTCTTGCTGTTCCAATTCCTCTCCACAGTAATCTCCCATCTGCTCCCATGCTGCTTGGATTCTGTTACCCACCTCCCTTAAGATCCTTTTCCTTCTCACATGGACCCCTGAGAATTTCATAACCTGCACACCTATACACCCACATGTATCCTTGCATACAAAAATTAAAATCTACCATATGGTTGCATATCTTCTGTGTGGCAGACTGGCAGTTATTACAGCTAAACTTTTTCTTCTATTTTCCATTCTCTTTCCCTAGAAGCTGCTGATATGTATGTTGCCTTCCTTAGGACTTTTCTTTTAAACTCTAATATAATTGTCCTTGAGTTTTAATAAATTAAACACTATACTGCATATCAGAGAAGTATTTAATATTTGCCTCCCTAAGCCTACCTTATTTTGCTTAATGTCATTTCCAATTCCATCTGTTTTCCTGTTGACAGTATGCTTTCATTTTTCTATACAAAATAATAAAATTCCATTGTACTTTTCTTTATTCATTTGTCTATTGATGGAGTTCTAAGCTGGGCATATTTCTTGACTGTTATAAATACTGCAGCAACAAAGATTAATATCCAAGTATCTCTGTAAGATTTGAAATCCTTTGGGTATACTCCCAGGGAAGTTATACCTGTATCATACCATAGTTTTGTTTTTAGTTTTTCTTTAGAGGCTTCCATACTGATTTCCATTGTTTCACAGAACTTTACATTCCTATTTTTCTTTTTAGGGTACACAAATGTGTGTGAAGACAAGTAATTTTCAAATTTTTAGTTGACAATACTTCACAAGAAGTAAAATAACCCCACCTGTAAAAATTGAACAGAAAGAAAATCTAAAGTAAAGTTCCAATAAAGCATGAGACAATAGGAGGTTAATTGATAAAAAACAACAAATCTTGTTCATATTTTGCTTAGCTAGACCTTCAATCCTTACCAATGAAGTTGTCTGAGTTGGAGTCATTTATTGCCTTTTGCCTCAAGAATAACTTTATTAGCTATCTATCAGCCAGTTAAAGAAGAGTCCAGTCGAAACACATGAAATATGAACCAATGGCTGAGGGGTCACCAACTGGATCAGGCCCTCTGAGTGGGTGAGACAGTTAATTGGCCTGATCTGTTTGGGAGGCATCTAGGCAGTGGGACTGGGTCCTGTGCTCATTGCATGAGTCGGTTGTTTGAAACCTGGGGCCTATGCAGGGTCGCTTGGCTCGGCCTGGGAGGAGGCGACTGGACCTACCTGGACTGAATCCACCAGGTTGATCTCAGTCTGTGGGGAAGTCTTTGCCCTGGAGGAGATGGGAATGGGGGGCGGGCTGGGGGGGGGAATGTGAGGGGGGCAGGAGGGGGGAGAACAAGGGAATCCGTGGCTGATATGTAGAACTGAATTGTATTGCAAAATAAAAATTTAAAAAAAAACTAGAGAAAAAAAATCTATAGAATAAAAAAAAGAAGAGTCCAGTCAATATGATATTGTTCTAATGTCTTACACAGACAGTTTAATTCATTATTTTTGTTTTTGCATTTCCCTTACTACAAAAATTCTAGACAGTTATAACTTTTATTTTTGCATTTTACAATCTCATCTTCATTTTACAAAATTGGTTTAAATGGAACTATGTTTTAATTGCTTATGAAATTCTGTTTCTTTTGTCAGTAAATAAAGAATATGTATGAGTTCATAAGTAAGTTTTTGCTGTTTTTCTCTGTCTGATCATCCACCTTGATTCCTTTGTGTTCAATAGTTAATTTCCTTTCACTAGTTACTATCATCCATTGTCTTCTAAGTTTATATCTTCTAATTGAGGTAAACATGACACCACTCCCCTCCCTGCAAGTGATGTACACAAGTTGTTTTTCTATCAGACATTTGGGTACTTATCAATTCTACTTTATGAGTGGTACTGTGATAGACTTGAGAACGACAAGATTGTTTTCACAGACATCACACATTCATTTATGTATCTTCTTGAAATAATAAGATCAGTCAATATATGGCAGACAGTTGAAAATGTAAAGACAAAGAATATTAATTATTCAATCTATCATTGGCATCTACAGGAACACATGTAAGAGTAGCAGCAGAAATCAAAGGAAGAATTCAAAGGCAGTGCCTGAAACTTTGAGGACATGATTGTGAGTTATTTTATGCCCCCTCCAAAATACACATTAGTAGATAGAAATGGCCCACTGAGTTTCTGCAGAGACTGAGATTAGAGCACACCAATTGGTTGGTTGCTCAGTGCCAAATGATCCATCCTCAAAACATGCATACAAGTAACATTATACAGATTGAACAGACTATATTTAGGAGTACATATGTATCTACATATATGCATGTAGTAACAACTGGTGACAAAAGAGGCCATGGATGTGAAGGAAAGTAGGAAGGGGTACATGAGAGGGTTTGTAGAGAGGAAGGGGGAAGGAAAAATGTTGTAATTATATTCTCAAAATCAAAAAATAAAAGCAAAACAAACAAAAAATTCTGGCCATCCCCAACACTACCCTAAGCACTGTGGACTGTTCCTGTTGACATCTTATTTCAGCTTTTTCCAAGATCAAATCTTAGTTCTCCTAATAGCATTCCTAATCCAGAGTTGACTAGTCCAAGATGCTATTATAGACATATGTTTTTTCACTATTTTTCTGTGTCTTCCTGTGGTGGTTTGAATCAGAATAGCCCCTATAGCCTCATATGCTTGAATGCTTGGTCTCCAGTTGATGGAACTGTTTTGGACCAATTAGGAGGTGTGGCCTTGTTGGAGGAGGTGTGGCTCTGTTAAAGGAAGTATGTCACTGTGAGTGGGCTTTGAGGTTTCAAAATCCCACTCCAGGCCCAGTCTCCGTAAGTCTGCTGCCTGGGGATGAGGATGTAAAACTTTCAGCTACTGTTCCAGAGCCATGACTATCCAGTTCCTGCCATGATGATCATGGACTAACCCTATGAAAATGTAAGCAAGCTGTCAGTTAAATGCTTCCTATTATAAGAATTGCCCTGGTCATGATGTCTTTTTCACAGCAATAGGACTGTTACTAAGACACTTGAATTCTGTCTTACATCTCAGCCCTCACATTAGTTTTAAATTCTCTCCTGTTCATCTTATTGATAGAGATTTGATTATCTGTCCAAAAATCAAATTTTAGAAAGTTGTGAAAAGCACTCCATGCTTCTATTTTGAGTAGACAGGGCACTTTAATATACTAAATTCCTTTAACTAATGAATATTTAAAATGTGCCAATGAACTATAAGTATATACATAACTACTGACGATATTTTAAAGGACATGTTTAATAAACTTACAAACACGTTACCACATGCCCCAGTTGGCCTATCAAGTTGACATGGTCTACCTACACTTCCCTGAAAAGGGAATCTCAATTGAGGAATTTCCATGTCATATTATCCTCCAGGCACGTCTGTGAGATTATCATCTTAGTTATCAATGTAAGGCCCACCCCACTGTGGATAGCACTGTTCACTGGGGCAGTGGTCCTGAACTATATAAAAAAAAAATCTAGTTAAGAACTGGTCTGTGAGGGAGCCAGCTAGGGAGCCATATCCTGTGTGATTCCTGCTGTATTTCTTGGCTGTGACCTGAATCCTTCTAATGCTTTGCAGAACAGCAAGCAGGCTTTCCTTGAGTTTCTGTTCTGACTTCCCTCTGTGATGGACTATAACCTACACTGAAATAAATTCTTTCCACCACCAATTCACTGTGGTCATGGCACTGGTCACAACAAAAGGATGAAACTAGAACACTACACAATCACCAAAAAGTAATGGATGACATTCAAGAATTTCTATGTGAGTAAGAAGATAATATCTGTAGTGGTGTTAGGGTCCAAGAGAAGCCACCAAGAAAGACCATCAGTCACATATGCAATCAGCAAAAACATTTATTACTTACAAAATGCTGGGGTGGCAAATAGTGATCCCAAAGAGAGGTTGAAAGCTCCTTTTAAGCAGAGTTAGAGGAATTCCAAGGAGGAGGGATTAACCTGGTGCTGATTGGTGGAGGAAAGATTAGTCTGAGGGTTGATTGGTGGGAGGCTCTAGTAGTTAGGGACCTTCCAGCTTCAAGGTAGGAAAAGCTATCTTTAGCTAGCAGAAGGCTGTGGGGCTCCTGATGAGCCAGCAGAAGGCTGTGGGGTGCCTGCTAATTGGTTGTCCCTGAGTTGTGGTCTTCCTGAGAACTGCTTGCTCCACTCCAGCCAGTTACAGTAAACCGAAACTAAGGCCTGGTCCCTGGCAGGGTTATTAGAAACCTGTCATGGCTCTGGTCTGGCTCCCCAGCCCTCTCAGTGGTTAGTTATTTCTAGGACAAAACACCTGTGCTGTTTGACAAAATGGTTATTGAAGAGAGGTTCCACACTTCTAGTTAAACCAACTAGGGAGCCCATGACAGACCAAAGTACGAATACCTCCAAAGTCCAATTTCGTAAACTAATGAGTGTTATTGGGGTTACTTACAGAAATATGCAAGAGGGATTACTTACAGGAGTAGAAATGACTCAAAGACAGCTGCATTACCAAAGCCTACCCCAGTGTGGGTGAGAGCTCACAGAACTTGGGAATCTAGATCACACTGCACAACCTGCAGGCAGCTCAACAGATGGGTTCCAGGTTCTTCAGCTGGTTTAAACCTCTTCCAGGAAGCTTGGCAGGTTCTGCTTCTTTCAGGTAACTGATTTGGTCTCAGAGTCTTCTTTGCAGCTTGGCTGGTCTGAAAAGGACTCTCAGCTTTTAATTGTTTACTCTGGCATGGAGGGACCTAGTGAATCTGAGAATCTGGTCAGTTTCATGGACTTCCTGGAGCTGTTTGTTTACCTTCCTGCTAAAGGAGCTTCCCTGTGGGATTGAATGTCTCAATTTGGGAGGAAATTTACACAACAGCCTAACAAGAAACAACTTGATGAATGTTTTCTTTGGTTTATAGGTTATGATATAATCCTTCACTGTGGGCCAGCATGGTGTTTAGAGAAGTTCGGGACTGTGTTGACAGGAAAACAAGGATATGACTCCATTTCAGAAACAGAGAATGAGTGCTGATCTTCAGTCTACTGATTCAGTGCAAGACAATGACACACGGGATGATGTAGCCCACTTTTAGAATGTGTCTTCCTCCCTCACTTAAACGCTTCTGAAAACTCTCTCACAGACATACACAGAGGTATCTTCTAGTTGATTTCAAATCTAGTCCCGTTGACAAAGAATAACCACTACATAATCTTAAAAGAAAAGATGGTTAAGAGATGGAAATTTAAAAAAAAAAATAGGCACAGGTATTTTCCTCAAGGTGAAAAAAAAAAAAAAAAGAGTGATAGACTAGCTATAACTTCTTAAACCATTCTCGGTAAAGTGAATTCAACCAGGACTTAAACTGGTAAGCACCAAGAATACTATATTAAGCAGCATGAACTCCTAAATTTGGCCAAGACTCAGATGTGGAAACAGTTGGGATGATTTCCACAGTACCAACCAAAGGTGCAGTGTGGAACAGAGGACTCATCATGTTTAAGGAAGCCAGACTCAGCTGACCTCAAAGTTATCATATATAGAATGTCAACCGTGTTCATCACTAGGTGTTGGTATGGCACACTGGTTCCCATGCTACTTAAGAAAGGAGCCCAGGTAGTTTCTGAATGTTGAAGAAAGAGTACAAAAACTAATATCCTTGATACATTACTGGTAACAGCAAGGTAATGAAGAAAATGCATCATTGAGGTACTCCTGATTTTAATGACTGAACGCTGCATTCCAACCACAATGTGGCTTTGCTGCTAATTGATGTATTCTGAGACCGCATCTTGTCATTGACTATCAGGGTCAAATAATTTCCTCTCTCTTTATGAATTTATTTATTTTATTTTATGCGTCTGAGTCTTTTACTTACATGGATTTATGTGTATCACATGCATGTCTGGTGCCCATGGAAGTCAGAAGAGGGCATGACATTTTCCTGAAATTGAAGTTATGGATGGTTGTGAGCATTCACATGGGTGCTGGGAACTGAACCCCTGTCTCCTACAAGAAGTACAGGAACTCTTAACCACTCAGACATCTGTCCAGGCCCCAATCATTCTCTTAATTGGGTGATAGTCATGAGATTTTTTTTCAAATGCACTGTAAGACATTTTTAAATAGTTATCATCTTAACCATAGTCAATTTATCTATTACGATATAATTATTAAAGTTCAGCAAATTGAGGCAGGAATCAGCGTGCAATTTAGCTTCTTGGAATATTTTTGTCCTTTACATATTTAGACATTAAAATCAGGAGAAAGGTTTGAAACCCAGGGCCTCTTTCTTTGTCTTAGTCTGTGCATTAACTTTCTAAGCTTTCAGATCATCATCTATTTAATAAAAACAAAAACAATTTAGCTCACGAGGTTATGGTTAATATTTAATAAGGTTGTAGTTCAGAGTGCACAAATGGTGGTATTTGAAACTGTTTTAATGATTGTTCATCAACTAGGTCATGGTGCAGTTCACTAAGACACTGGTATAAAGGGAAAACGTAGTAGGTATTGAAATTTGAAAACCTTGTCGAATACTTCACTTTTATGTAAATGTCAAATATATCACAGTTTTAAACCTTTTTTCTTGCACTTTTCTACTTGAAAAATTAATTTTCTGTTTCAAACCTTGTGGTCACCATAATTTCTACCATCTCTGGGCCCTTACCATGACATTCATGAGTAGAGCTTGGATTTCAATGAATATGACTTGTCAGTTATATTCAAAGGATCCTCACAAACACCCTTTGATCATATATAGTCAGAACATTCTGAGAACAATGTATTTGTTTTTGTTTTTTTTTTCAGGTGGGAATTCGCAGTATTCTTAAAATTATTTTGAAAACACATTTGAAGCAGTTTTTATTTATATTTGTTTTAATCTTTTTGTGCTACAAATATAAAGAAGAGCTGTATAAAATTGTATCCACTATGTGACCATACAGTCCTATTTTTTTTATTTTATTTATTTCGTTAGTTTTATTTATGTGTCTGGGTGGATGAATTCCACATATGCACAAGTGGAGTCCTGAATAGAAGAAGGCACAGGACACCTTGGAGCTTCACAAGGTGACAATCTGAGTACAATGTATGTGTTGACTCTGACTGATTTTTCATCATTGACAGAACAGATGTGAATGTGTGAACCTTAATCTCTGTTGAGATGGAATTGCCATGGGCTTTTATACCTGAGGCTTGATGCATGCCCCTAGATGAAAGCTATTCTGTAATTACAGTTTTCAAAGTAAAATGCCCACATTACTTCAATTAAATGCTACATTCGTCATTTTGAGGCTTTATTTGTACATTTTCTTTCCATTTCATTTCATATTTGACATAAAATTAAGTAGGCTATTTACTTGGTAACTGGTAACATCATTTCATCTATGGCAAAAATAATGTCTATGATGTTGGTTTGAAATCCAAAGGTGGACTAGAAAGTTGAAAGATTGTCTGTTTTAAAGATCAATGAGAATAGAGATCAAGAACTCTGAGCAAGATTATAACATTTAGTCTATTTAAAAATATTTTAATTGGTTATTTGATACCAAGTGGTCAGCTGTGAGGGGGGAAATATTTGTGTGTGTGTGTGTGTGTGTGTGTGTGTGTGTGAATGGAAATGGACTAAACAGCATATAAGTGTGTAGGTATGTATGTAAATGGACTAAATAACTTTACTTATAGGGGTGTGTGTGTGTGTGTGTGTGTGTGTGTGTGTGTGTGTGTTAGCAGGTTACATGGGAGGCTTTGGGAAAAAAGGGATGGAGCAAAATGATGTAATTATATTTCAGTTAAAGAAATAAAAATTTGAAAACTACTTCAGTTTAACATCACTGAAGCTGAAGAAAATCTATCATGTAGTTTCCAATTGTGGTCAGCAAAACTTTCAGGGCCAGATAGCAATCATGTGAGGTTTGTGGGCCATATGGTTTTGTTCTCAACTGTCCGTTACAGGAGAATAGCCATAGATAACGTATAAAGGGATGAATATAGATAGGTTCCTGTAAAATTATACCAGGAGGTGGGCCATAGATTGTAGATCCTCATGTAACATAATGTCTTTATTTTAGGCAAGAAAAAGATCAGGTTCAAAGACATTAAGTGACATATTTAGCCAAATACCCCAAAACCAATCGTCAAATCCCAATTTCAACTGAAGGTTAAGAATAAGCCCCATTTTTAGAAAAAAAAAACTATTTTATTCTCTTATAAACAGCCCAAAGAAGCCTTGAACATTCACCTCTAGGTTTTTATCTGTTTTCTGCATGTTGAGGTCCTTTTGCAGTCCATTTTTATATTACTAATGATCTAATGGTACTGACTGGATACGTTATTTTTTAAAGCTGATTTTGTTTTCTATTTCTAGCCTGAAGTTGGGGGGTGAAGACATCTAGTGATGATCCTCTTAGCTGAGTAGTGAGCTAGCATGGGGAATCATACATCAAGAGTCAGTGAATATGCACATGTGGTATGTCTCATCTGGCCTGTCTTTAAAAGGCAACCAGTATTCAATAATGGAGGCTTCATCTTTATTAGTCCTAATTATATCCTGAAGGCCCTACCTTGAACCACTATAGTCAGAGTGAATTTGTACCATCTTAATAAGTCACAGTGGGGGACAAATTCCAACAACACAAGCTTCACAGAAGACAAACCATCTTAAAACCATATCGACTGAGACTCGTTAGCTAAAGGGTCTGCCAGCAACAACTTCAAATTTTTGCAGAACTCACTGTTTTTAAAATGACACAGATAAGCAAATGTTTAGCTATTTATAGCCTGTCTTTGCAAACAGCCATGAACCTGCACCCAATGACTGTCTATTGAGATAACAGGGCCTTGCAGTAATAAATCCCAGGTCATTGCTGCCCTAATGCTGACCAAGTCTGTACCTGGTTTTTCCTTTTGGGCCACCAACCAGTGCCCCAAAAGTCTCCCAAATCATGACATGGAGACTTCTTATTAGTTTTGAATGCTAGGCCTAGCTTAGGCTTATCTCTGGCTAGCTCTTTTAAATTAAATTAACCTGTTTCTCTTTATCTACCTTTACCTTGGAGCTTTTCACCTTTTCTTTCCTTCTGTACATCTTACTTTCACTGTTTCTCATATCTGGCTGGCTGGTGGCTGCCTGGTTTCTTGCCCTAGGCTTGACTCCCTCTTTTTCCTCGTTCTCTTCTCCTTCTTCTCTTCTTCTTCTCTCCAGCCTAAATTTTTCTTCCTATTTAGTCTCACTGCCTATCAGTCCCACCTATCTCTTTCCTGACTAGCTATTGGCCTCTAAGCTTTTTATCAGACCAATTGGGTGCCTTAAGCAGACAAGGTGAAACAAATGCAACTCATCAATTATACTAATGTAGCATAAACAAATGTAACACATCTTTGCATCATTAACAAAGGCAGCAGAAACAAATGTAACAACCTTCACATAGTTAAAATAATATTCCACACCACAAGTCTATTTAAACAAATAGCCATTGTACTTTCACATATCCTCTTTCCTATTTGTCATTCTCACAGGAGTTCTCAAAAACAAACTGATTTTATGGCTTTAGCATTGACCCCTCCACCTTAACCTATGGGCTGACTCTTGCTGAAAGGAATGTATCACATGGGCAAAGCTGTGAAGGAACTGCTCAATAAAGTTCAGTGGGCCATGGCCTGTCATGGTTGAACCTTTTACCTTGACCAATCTCCCAATTCATAACAACCATTTAACCGTAATTTCTAGAAAGTAAAAAAAAAAAGTAAAAAAAAAAATTCATGTCTAAGTAGATTTTTTTTAATTCTCCAAATAGTTTTATTTTTCTGAATAAAGGGATTATATTTATTATTTCTATAAAATATAATTCTCAGAAATTATTTTCATATACAAAGGTTAAACCATTAGGACTTTGGTCACACATGCAACTCTATCTTTGTTAATAGAGTTTCTTTTTCATTTAAGATACTAGTAGTCATCAAAGAGAAGGAGAACTAGTGAACTCTTATAGACAGAAACACTCTCTTAATAGTCTGTAGCTACTATGTGTCGTGTGAAGTGAATACACTTTCTACCTTAGGATAACAGAAACAAAGAGGGACTTTAATCACTTCCTGTGCATGTGAAAGTTCTTTCAAACAAGAGTGCATTTCCAATGTGAAATTTCAAATACGTACATGACAAGGAAAAATCTTTACATATAAATAAATGTAGGGTTGAGAATTTTAAAACAGGATACTAATTTTTTAAAAAATATTTTTGTTCTGTATGTATGCATATGCACTATGTATGCATGCAGGGCTCTGACTACCGAGGCCAAAAGAGGGCCTCAGCTCCCTTGGGTCTCTGGGGTTTTTGTAGCCAGAAGATTTCCTGTGTCCCGACCTGCCAGCGGTCAGGACAAATGTCTCCCACTCGCATCCCCCAAGTAAACACACAGAGGCTTATATTAATTACAACTGCATGGCCATAGCTCAAGCCTTTTGCTAGCTAGTTCTTATATCTTAAATTATCCCATTTCTATGAATCTATACTTTGCCACATGACTTGTGGCTTACCGGTACCTTTACATCTTGCTTCTCATGGCGGTGGCTGGCAGCATCTCCTCTGCTCTATCTTTCTCCTTCCTATATGTCTGTTTGGATTGTCTGCCTGCCTCTAAGCTGCCTTGCCATAGGCCAAACGGCTTTACTTATCATCAACCAATCAGAGCAACATATTTTCATAGCACACAGAAAGACATTCTCCCATCAGTTACAGGCAGTTGTGTGCTGCCAGGTTGGAGCTGAGACTCAAAGCTGGGTTGTCTACAAGAGCAGCTATTGTTCTTAGTCATTAAGCCATTTTTCCAGGCCCCTAATACTCTTTCTACTTGTATTAATAGGCTACGGCTTTGCATTTAGATTTTTGTTTTGTTTTGTTTGTTTTACAATGTGTGTGTGTATGTGTGTGTGTGTGTGTGTGTGTGTGTGTGTGTGTGTATGTGTGTGTCTGTGTCTGTGTCTGTGTGTCTGTGTGTGTAGGTGTGCTGTGTGTAAATGTATACCATGGCACATACGTAGAAGTCAGAGAGAATTTCTAAGAGTTGATTCACTTCTATATTTTGAGCTGTGGGAGTCAAACTCAGGTGGTCAGCCTTGGTGACCAGCACTATTACCTGCCGAATCATCATCTCACATGCCCTGTAGGCTAGTTTAGAATGTGTCTTATGAAACTAATTAGGTAGTAGGCTAAAACATTCACTCCTCATGACATCTCCATAGGAAGACCATTTCAGCTCACGGGTCTAAGACAGCCCTGCAATGATGTTGTCCAGCTGGCTGGTAGCAGAAACAGAAGCTTAAAGTATGCTGCCATGATTAACCAGCTCCTTTGTCCTGCTGTTTAGCACCATGAGATGAACACATTGTAGGCAGCCACTGCAAGAGAAGTTTGAGGTTTGTCCACGAATTAGATTCAGCATGGTATTCAGACAACAGCCTAGAAAATCTCAGCCTAGATCCCTGATCTAAAGCCATCCTACAGATGGCTGGGAAATAGATGTTTTTATGTCCGTTCCATTGAATTTTTATAGTGGTTTGATGTGAAACAATATTATATAAACTACATGAAAATCAGTGCCAAGAATTACTATGTTATGGATACTTTAATGCAAATATAAAATATTTAGCCTCATTGGAGCATTACTCTAAAAATCTGTGTTACTTTTACTTTTATTAATAATATGTAAATCTAGATAATAGTGACTCAGATTACAGGGCGATAACATGATCCCCCAAGTAGCCTCCCAAAAGGAAATGCACCCAGTGAGTTCATGACACTGGATGATGAACATCTAAGGAAAAGATAGAAGTATAGGCTTAGGCCAGCCCATTGCTAGGGTGCTTGTTAAAATAAAATAATATAGTGTTAAGTTTTGAATAGTTTTGGTTGATTGACAAGACCATTTAAAAGAAAAATAAAGAGGTTTAGATTTCAGAATATACAAATGGTTTCACCAGGACAAACGTGTGTCCTTAAACATATCTAGAAGAAAAAGGCTGATTCCTGAATGCTAACTGGGAGACATGAACCAAAGTAAAGCTAAGTCAACTGCCCTTGTGAACTCTCTTGGAAATAATAGGTATGCCATATGGTCCTTTCTTTTAGTTATAAGAGCAACCAGAGAAATGATATATCCTGTTATATATAGCTTGGCTGGGATTACTTGAAATTAATTGTAGATATATCTCAAAAAGTATTTTTAAATAACTCATCAAACAATTCATAAGCAGGAACTACTAAGTCTAAAGGACAAAATGGTTTGTGATTCTATGATGGTTGTCAACTTGACATAATCTAGAATCACTTGAGAGATGATGCACTTTTGGACATGCCTGTGGAGGATTATCTTGAGTGTAGTTCAACTGAAGTTGTGAGAGGAGCCCATAGCAGACTGGACCATTTCCTGGGCAGAGGGACCTTGGATTATATAAAATGGAGGAAATGAACTTATCACTAGCAAAAGGCATTTAGCCATTGTTCACTGCTTCTTCCCTGCATGTTCAGTGTAAGCAGCTGCCTCACAATCCTGTCATTTTTGACCCTGTCCACAATAATGGACCGTAACCTTGAACAGTGGCCTGAAAGAAACCATCCCTCTGTTAAGTTGCTATTATGCTAGTGTTTTTGTCACAGCAACAAAAAATTAACTAAGGCATATGCATAAAAATATTTAGTCCCCAACCTAGAGAAGGGGAAAACCGGAAAACATCTTGGCTGTCAAGACAGCCGCAATTCCAGTTCCAGCTCCATATGTCGTCAAAGAGGAGAAGGAAGGAGGAATCACATCCCCAAAGTGGAAAGAAGATCTGGAAAGAGGAAGTCATTTCAGTATCAACCACTCCCTGGAACAGGAAGCCGGGAAGCCTCAATCTGGCAGGATGTGAGGAGCCATACAGTCCTCTCGCATTCCATCCTCTTTCTAACACCATGGGGTTAACAAAACATGTCGTCTGAGTATAGACAGAGGAATTGCATGTTCAAGTTTGCAGGCTGCAGATGCAGACACAGAAGTTGGTAGTAAAATCAGACCATTATGTATATTTAGAAAGAACAAGACTAAAAACAAATGATCTTAGTAATTAGTCCATAACGCTGCCTTTATAACAACTGAAATCCAAAGGTTTAAATTATAATAGACAGTCAGATGGAAGGCAGCACTTCAGAATTTGAAAATCTAACTTCTTTTTCTAAAAAAGGGGTATTTCCTGATACAGCACACTAAATGATTGGAAGTCTCATACTTAGCTTCTCAGCTTCATCCCCATGTTCTTTAGAACCCAAGGATGTATTTATGTATGGACACATACATTATGAGTCATGCTTTATATAAAGTATACATGCATGTAGTAGACACAATGATATAGTTTATAAAATAGATGTAATAAAACAATGGTTGGTGCATAGTATTTCTTCCAAGTCAAGCTTATCTCTTTCCATTGCTGTCTACATTATTTTAGATTTGATTAAAATAACTCCAGTGGCAGTGAAATCATTTTGCTCTGATATAACTACATATTAGAATGCAAGAATGTACTTAAGTGCTCTGGCATATTATGTGCAAAAGAAACCATAAAAATTATTGCAAGTATACCCTTATCTGCATGGAAATATGAAAAACAATGAAATATTCAATATCCCTATATTTTATTAATAATTCAACATGAGCATAAAATTAATATATCTAAAATTATCAAAAAGTAGTAATAGCAGCCCCACTCCTGAGGTAATAGTAGGTAATAATAGGTAATAATAATTGATGCATAATTAGCTCCCTTCTTCATTGAAAATCTTCTTGTAACTTCAGTAATTTAAAGTTAATCCCATCTCTTGTGAAACAAAGTTTCACCATTTTTCGTACCTTTTGTTAAGAAAACATTAACAAGTTTCTTGAAAGAACACCAATCAATGCCACCTCCAATATAAAAATGCACTCTCATGGTGTTGGGAGTCTTATAATAAAATAGGTTGTTCATAAATTTTCCAAGAGAAAAACCTCAGATCACATTCCTGCTTCTGGTCTTTGCATCAATGTGGCTGAGATTGAGTTATAGCTTCTTTTCTCAGAATATTTGTCCTCCTGCAAAAGTAGGTATGAGACTCAAAAGAGTGACTGTCCATGTGCTGCAGAAATCACAGGACACTATAGGTTTTCATTGGCAGTGTTGTTGTAAATAGGAGAAATTAGATGTGTAGGGGTGCTCCTAATATTATCTTTTTTAAAGTTCTGTTATTAGTGTGGAGGTAGAGTGGCGGATGTGTGCATGCCAAGGCATGTATGGAGAGTTTTGAGGACATCTATGTGGAGTGTTGTTTTTTTTTTTTTTCTCCTTTCACAATTGCATGAGTTCAGGGATTGAACTCAGGTCTCTAGGCTTATAGAGAAACTGTCTGACACCTGCTGAGCCAACTCGCTAGCCTCCTTAATGGCATCATTTAGTTTGTTCGTGAATCTCTAAAATGATTCTAACACTGTTACAGACACAGCCGTATCTGAAAATCATATTTTGAAATGTCCCATTGAGTGACTGTTACAGTAGCAAAATAAAAATCAATGTCAGAATTTGTTTTTGCTTAAAAAAAAAACTAAAACAGTATAACTGCACATTATCAGTCATTGTCCATAGGATTCAATGCCAAAATAAAAGTCTACATACCAAATAACAAGCAGAAATCTCAAGGAAATTGTACAGCTTCAAACATGCATAGTTTCCATGAGTGTGTATATGCGATGGACTGTTTTCTAAAAGAGTGTTTCTATTATTTGTGGGTTTTACTATTCTATATTAACAGTACATAATTCCTGCTTTCATTGTGACATTATGGCATTTTCATTCATGTGTGCAATATAAATTGATCAGTCTTGCCCCCATCCCTTTTTCTTTCTCTTACTCCTCTCCCATTTCTGCTAGTCGGGTCCCTCTTCACTTCCCATGCAGTTCCCATTTTACTTTCATGTCTTTTTGTTGTTTGGTTGGCTTTAGTGAGCCAATGAGTTTAGTCAGGGTTGTTTACAGGAGCATGGGTTTAGAGGAGATTTACAGAAGCATGGAAGGCTTTTGGGATTGATAATCTTACATATGGAATAATGGTAATAATAACACTGAAACTGACAATCACGGAGAAATGAGCAGACTGAACTATGTGTTAGAGGACAAAAGTAGTCATCCCTGCATGACTGTCCTTTCACCTCGTCTAGACCTCTCTGTTTAGTTCTTTTACCTAAAAAATACAGGGTTTGGGAAGAAAAGGACAAAAAACAGCAGTGATGTGTAGTGAGGAAGAAAGCATTAAAGCATGTTTCTGGAAGGAGAGCTCTGTAAGTCTCTTGGGGATTTTGATTGACAATGAATGTGGTCAGCCTGTGAATATCAGACCATGTACACATCAGCATTATGTGGGATGCTCTCAAAACATGTCTTGTTCAAAGCCGCCACTCAGAATTTCTACCAATAGATCTTCTGTGTTCCCTAATTGAATGAATTCATTAATGCATCCATGTATTAATCTAGGATGTAATAATACTATGTATTAATGTATTTGTATGTACACTATGTGTAATGTAATAATACTAGGATCAAGTATACCTGAAGACCAGCAAAATTTAACAGAATGAATGGATGATGACTACCAAGCTGTGTGGAAATCACCCACCACATATGAAAGAACTCTCTGCAGTGTCTCTTGCCCGATATTTTACTTGAAGAAATGTACTTAAGAATTCTAAGCCTTAGTATTGAGAGGGGGAAGTGGACATGGGATTCTGCCTTTAAACAAGAAGGTATCTCCTATTGACATCAGCTTGCAAAAGAAATGCTAGTTTTCTCCACTGGCATCTCACTGGATATATTAACAACACTTTAGTGTTGGAGTTATTTTTAGTGGTAAAGATGAGATAATCAGACATCTCAAGTTTCTCTAGTGACGAAGCAACATTTAACATCCTAACACAAAGCTAAGCATGGCGATTATAACAGCATGTCATATGTTAACAGAATAATCATTATTAACAGTCTATGTGCTTGGCAGCATGAACATTATAAGACATCACCTATGAGAGACCCCAAACCCTCCTATTAAAATGTAAGATACAGCAGTGTAGACATAGCAAAAGCTTTATTTCTGTTTGTTTTCTATGTAATCTTAATTAGGTCTCTGAAAGATATTGCCACTCTCACATTTAAAGCATGTTTCCAAAAGTAAAATACAAAGCATAAGTGTATCTATAAGACATGTGTCCACCACTGGCTAAAATTATCTTGTTTGCTTTCCCACAGAACAAAATAACCTACACTTGAACTAAATTTTTTTATCAAATCCCTGAATCAAAGTATCAGTCATAGAATAGGGATGTCACTTGGAGGTAGAGTATATGTCCAGCAAGCATTAACCTCAGAGTCTTATCCCCAGAATCAGCAACGTCACCATAGCAAGAGAGCTGAAGGAGACCCCACACTACGACAGCCTTTTAAGAAAAGCCTAGCCTGTTCATTAGAGGAAACATAATTTTAATTCTTATATATGCATGTGTGTGTGCATTATGCAAATACAATTTATAGAGTATATGCATCAAATGTTAATTGGTTTAAATAAAAAATAGAAATGCAAGGCTCATGGGTGCGTGTGTGTGTGTGTGTGTGTGTGTGTGTGCAAGTGCATGCATGCCTGTGTGTGCATGCCTGTGTGATGTGCATGTGTGTGCAAGTGCATGCATGCCTGTGTGTGCATGCGTGTGTGCAAGTGTGCATGTGTGCATATGTGCATGTGTGTGTGTTGTGTGTGTGTGTGTTTAAGTTGAGACAGAGTCTCAATATGTAACCCTGGCCTGGAACTTCCTATATAGCTCTGGCTGGTCTGGAACTTCCTATATAGTTCTGGCTGGCCTGGAACTCACAAAGATCTGCCTGCTTCAGCCTCTGCCTCTCCAGCAATGGGACTGAATGTGTACCAACACATCTGACCACCCAGGTATAATAATACCAAAGGAATATAATTAATACTTTTAAAAAAACTTGGAAATAATGATCAGGAAGAAAGTATAAATATATATTCCTGAAATTCAATTCAATTCAAATAGCAGTGGCTTTTTTTACAGTAATCATTTAATTCACAGGACATACATGTCTTGACTATTTTACACCACAGTGTGTTTCAAGGAATTGTAAACAGCTCTAGATTACAATTAATGAGTCAGTCTTGGAAAACCAAATATTTATCCTGGATTGCATTTTTAGTGATGTGGCTCTTTAAGTTATAATACTATAATTTTGAATTTAAAACCAGTTCATTAAGGCAATAGAATCTTATTGGCTTTATCTTCATTGGGCTTTTTCCCTGTGTATAAGGTATCTGGCATACACAGGATAAGTTTTTAACCTGAAGAAAATAACACCACAAACAGAAAATTGAAAACAGACATTTCCTGTTCCGACTGCCCAGTCTCAGCCAACTCAAAGGCTAAATATGAATTATAAATATTCATCCAATAGCTTGGGCTTGTTATTAGCTAACACATACATTTAAATTAACCTATATTTCTATATATGCTTTGCCATGTGGAGGTAACTTTATTAGCATGGTGCACTCATCTCCTGCTACCTCTGTATCTGGCTGGCAACTCCTGACTCCACCCTTCTCCTTCCCATCATCCTTAGTTTGGTTGCCCTGCCTGCACTTCCTGCCTGGCTACTGGCGAATCACCATTTTATTAAACCAATTCAAGTGACAATTTTTTGTTTTTGTTTTTGTTTCTTCAAGACAGGGTTTCTCTGTGTAGTTTTGGTGCCTGTCCTGGATCTCGCTCTGTAGACCAGGCTGGCTTCGGACTCACAGAGATCTGCCTGGCTCTGCCTCCAGAGTGCTGGGATTAAAGGCATGTGCCACCACCACCCGGCTCAAGTGACAAATCTTTACAGTGTACAAAAGGATTATTTCACAACAGAAAAGAATCTAGACTTTCATTCATTCAGACTCCCTTCTTCCTAAAGAGGCTCCCAGCAGGATGCAGAGAGAAGGATGCTCCTACTAGAAAGTAAATCCCACCTCCTGTGTTATGAATCCAGTTGTGATCTGGATCCAACACAGTGACCAGAAGCCAGGGGAAGGAACAGTCTAAAGATAGATTTGACCACACCATGGGGAAACAGAAAGAAGAGAAGCCTGGTCTTTGACAGTGCTTTGGAGCCATTGAACTAAAAAACAGGAAAACTGAATATCTAGCTTACTGTTTGAGAAGAGAATAAATTTATATTATGTCTAATTTAGTTGTATTTTTGGTTACTTAAGCCCCCAACTTCTTAATGTACACAAATTCCTCTGTGTACAATCAGAGCTCCTTGACATCTAAGCTTTGATTTGGAAAGGGTATTGAAGTCTTAGTGGAACACCATCTTTTGTTCAGAATGAAAATTATAAAGGATTTTACAAGCAATGTCTTGCTCTAATAATTAAATGTTCTTATTTCTTACAAATAGTCATATTTTCTATAGTTTAGACCTGACTGAAGGTAACCCCCCTACTATCACAGTTACTTCCCATGAGCCTTATTTCTTGTCCTATTCTATTAAACAACTTGGTTTCCCTATTGCAACTGGGAACTGTAAGAACTGCTCTCTCTCTCAGAGAGGAAAGGTTAGGTTGTAGACAGTCACTCACAATTTGCAGAATTTCTTTTGTTCTAAGCAGTTCCTGCAAGTGAATATCTGCCTTCTTTGAATCCCATGAATAAAACTGATTTGAAATTCAACTCTAGAACTTCCTTGGGAAAAACAGCATCTCGCCTTCATCCCAATTCAGATGAATGCTTTTTATGACTTTTAAAAGAAGAAAAAGTTTCCCATCTCTTCAGTGGAGAGAGTTAAGACACTAGATTATTAAACGGAAGCAAAAATACAAGGTTCAGAGTAGAAGAAATCTATGTAGAGTTTTCTGGTTCCTGGGACCTCAATTATAAACATTTTGGACACATCTTGGACAATAGTGAAGTGACTCCTTTTGATAACAGCAGACTTTAATCCAAGGGGAAGTTCTCTTTTACAATAAGCAGAATTCTGGCTTTCCTTAACTTACCAGTATTTGATTCCTTTGTTTCAAATTTAATTTAATTTGGATTCCTGTATTTGCTGATAAAATTATGTTGGTTTACTTAATATAATGTAATTGTCTGGTATATATATACACCACGGAATTGACAACTCTGAGTGTGGTCCTCCCTTTGGCCTTTTAAACAATTTAAAACAACTTACATCCTGCCTCTCCCTGTATCATTTTTATAGTGTCTGTGTGTTGTGTGGGTGGGGAAGCAGAGTATTCCTTCATTCACAGAATAACATTATGATAATTTTAATCCTTTTCCAAGAAGGATATATTTTAGAAATTTAATTTTGAGTTCTATGTTTACATCATTCACCCACTCCTTCTCTTTTCTATTCAGAGTTGGTGATTAATTAAAATGAAGACTTAATACATATTCCTGTACAACAGTCAAGAGTGATGACCCAGAACGCAACTAGTGTAAGTACCTTGGCTTCTCAGATCTCACTGGGAACTCACTGCAGTAACCTCCTCTATACTTCTAGCTGTAAGAAAGAGCTGGGATCTGACTTCTTGGCCTGGAACTGGATGAATAGGGAGTTGAATTCATAAGGTAAAAGTGTCATTTAAGGTTTATGTCCATGTTGTATTTTATATTCAACTTTAAGTTGTCTGCTTTAGATATTAAACTGATATTAAATGTCTTCCATCTTTCTGCCAAGTTTCTACACCTCATCTCCGTTGTCCCACAACTTAGCATAAATCAGGGCACAATTACAACTGCCAACTCTCTTTCTAATACTCTGTCCTTTTTTATACACTGTCCTTACTATCTGACATTATCTTTATCCTTTCCTTACTCTTCCCTACTTTGTTTAGACATCTTATACAACATGTACTTATAGCATTATAATTCATTGGGAGGGAAGTTCCTTTTTAATTTAATTCAGTTATATAGTATCCTGCTTCCACTGGATACTATATGAATCAAGTTGACTGTTTAATGACCATGTGTCTGAGTTCTCCACTGAACTGAGTATCATGATATCAATGTCATATAATTGTTATGAACTTGGAAGAAATTATTACATCACTAGTAAATCACTTAACATAACATCTGAAACTCATTAGATCCATGAGTATTTTACTTTTAATATTTTTATGTAAAACTTATTATGTTTCTGTCTATCACACTTTATGCATACTGAAAGTACTTTAAAATTTAACATTGTTCAATAGAGCAGATATTTTTAAGGAGATTTCCACATTTATTTAAAAAATACCCCTCCTACTATGATGTTAGACTTTCTAAAAATCATTCATTGTGCTATGGAAATCAGACAAATTTATCTATTTGGATCAGCTCTGCTTAAGTGCTGTCTTCTCCGAGATGATTTCGTGACACCCACTCTACCTCGGCAGAATGAAATTGAACATTTGATGTAGATATCTCTCCTGCCACTGACTGCATTCTATACCTCACTGCAGTTATCAGTTATTTATGATTTGTATTACTTTGTAAATTCCTCAAAATTAGCACTGGTACTGATCCATACCAGCTTGCTAACCTAACACTAAAATCTATTGGAGATCAAAGGACAGTGTGGAAAAAGAGTTACCATCAATTTTGGTCGGATTAAGAAGTTTTCTTTATCTCTTTTAAGAAATAGGGTATAATTCTCATAGGCATGCCTTAATATGTTACCTGGTCTTTTTCCTCTTCAGCTTTTAATATTCTTTCTTTCTTTTGTATGTTTTAGTGTTTAGATTATTATGTAGCAAGGGGAGTTTTTTTTGTTTTTGTTTGTTTATAGTTCAATGTATTTGGTATTCTGCAAATTTCATGTAATTCTTTAGGCATGTCCTTCTTTAGGTTGGGAAATTTTTCTTCTATGATTTTCTTGAATGTATTTTCTGGGCCTTTGAGCTGGGATTCTTGCTGTGGAATATTAGCTTAAAATGTGTTATATTTGTTTATACTATGGAATATTTGTTTAATGATACAAAAATGTGTTGCATTCTTTTTGTGTTGCATTTGTTTAACTCTGTAAAACTATGTTACTTTGCCTGTCTAAATTTTCTGTTTGGTATAATAAAGAGCTGAACAGCCAATAGCTAGACAGGAAAGACAACTAGGTGGGGCTAGCATGAAGAGAGAATCAATAGGAGGAAAAGTCTAGGAAACAGAGGATCGGGGACCAAGAAAAGGAGGAGAGGAGGACACCAGGGTCTAGCCACACAGTCACACAGCCAGCCATGGAGTAAGATGGAAAGAAAGATATATAGAATAAAGAAAGGCAAAAAGCCAACAAATAAAATGTAGTTAAAGAGAAATGGGATAATTTAAGTTAGAAAAGCTGGCTAGAAGCAAGCCAAGCTAAGGCAAGGCATTCATAAGTAAGAATAAGTCTCCATGTATTTATTATTTGGGAGCTGGGTGGCAGGCCCCAAAGAGAAAGAAAAAAAAAAGAAGAAAAAGAAAAACCAACTACAGATTCTTCTTATTCTATTTCTATTATTTTTTTGGTCTTTTCATAGTGTCCCAGATTTCTTGGATGTTTTGTGTTGGGACTTTTTTAGATTTAACATTTTCTTTGACTGATGAATCTATTTACTCTGTCATCTTCAATGCCTAAGATTCTCTCTTCCATCTCTTGTATTCTGTTGGTGATTCTTTCATTTATAGTTCTTGTTTGCTTACACAGATTTTCCATTTCCAGAATTCCCTCAGTTTTGGGGGATTTTTTTATTGCTTTTTTTTTTTTTCATTTTTAGGTCTTGAACCATTTTATTCACCTGTTTGTTTGTTTTTTTCCTTGACTTTTTTTGGTATTATTTAAGGGATTTATTGATTTCTTACATTTTTGTTTTCCTTTTCCTCAATTTCTTTAAGAGACTTATTCATTTCCTCTTTAAGAACCTCTCTCATCCTTATAAAGTTATCTTTAAGGTCATTTTATTGTGCTTCAGCTGCTTTGGAATGTTCAGGTCTTGCTGTCGTGGGATGCTGGGTTTTGGTAGTACCATATTAGCCTTTCTGTTTTTGATTGTGTTCTTACACTGGTGTTTAGGCATCTGAATTTTGGATGATGATAGGTCTAGATATTGATTCCTGTGTTTGCCTTTGTTGGGTGGGTGTTTTGTTCCTTTATTTCTTTTTTCTTTTTCTCTCTGGTCTTCTGCCCTAAGTAGCCGAGGGTTCTGGTGACTAGCATGTCTTCAGGTCCAGTGAGATGTCTCTGCTGTGATTTGGGGGGGGCCTTGGATCCCTAGATCCAGCCTGACCTCCATTAAAGATGGTAATGTCTTATTCTGAAGTTGTAGACCAGAATATGAAGCCAAGAAGAAGGGGTTCTGTTCTTCTGACTGGTGGGCCTATGGAGTTGGGCTGGGCTCTGCTGGAGTTGTGGGGAAGGACTGGCCAAGGGGAGGATGATGAGGTGGGAGGGGTTGGGTGGCAGAGTAGGTCTTGGGGGAACAGCTGGAAAATGGGGGGGCAATTTGTGGTAAAATAGAAACCTGGTGGAAGGGGAACTCCCAGGAATCTATGAGGATGCCCTCAGCTAAGACTCCTAGCAATGGTAGATGCACAGAAGGAACTGGCCATCTCCTGGGACCAGGCCGAAATTCCAGTGGAGGGATTGGAACACCTGCCCAGCCACACAACCTTTGACGTACAGTCTGTCCTGCCAGTGGGAAGTGTGTGCGGGGAGGATAGTAAGGGTGGTGTGGAGATTGTGACCCATACCACACTGCCTCGAGTACCAGGACCTAGAGGCTGGATGGCCCAGAGACCAAAGATAGAACCAAACACAACTGAAAAAAAAGTCAGTGTAATGTTGCTTATGATATTCTGCTCTACTCATAGATTGGTGACTCCCCCAGTTGTCACCTGAAAGCCTTCATCCAGTAACTGATGGAAACAGATGCAGAGACCCACATCCAAACTTAAGAGAAAAAGAAAGGGTTGTATGTTCCGGGGCAGGGGGTCATTGACATTACAAGGGAACCCACAGAAATAACAAACCTGGGCTCATAGGGGCTCACAAAGTCTGACAGACAGGGAGCCTGTACAGGCCCTCTACATATGTGTGACTGTTGTGCAGCTTGGTCTACCTATGGAAGACTCTTAGCAGTGGGAGCATAGGCTCTCCCTAATGCTTTGGCTGGCTTGGGGAACATATTCCTCATACTGGTGGCCTTGCCCAGCCTTAATACAAGGGGAGGAGCTTAGTCCCACAGCAACTTGATGTGCCATGCTTTGTTGATACCCATGGGAGGCCTGCTCCTTTCTGAATAGAAACAGTGGAGGAGTGGATTGAGAGGGATGGGGAGCAGAAGAGAAAGTGAGAATGGAATGAGAGGAGAGGAGGAAGGGGAAACTGCAGTCAGGATGTAAAATAAATGAATAAATGTAAT
This sequence comes from Peromyscus eremicus, assembly GCF_949786415.1. NCBI lineage: Eukaryota > Metazoa > Chordata > Mammalia > Rodentia > Cricetidae > Peromyscus > Peromyscus eremicus. The sequence continues at coordinate 12,294,331 of NC_081437.1, read as the reverse complement.
TAATAAGAAGAATGTTATATCAGCAAGAAAAAAGATATTTTCTTTAGAAACATTTTTATTTATTTATTTATTTATTTATTTATTTATTTTTAGTATTTATTCCATCTATTTTATTTAAAACAATTAGTCATAAAAAAATACCACTAGAACATTACACTCAAATACAACAGCAAAAGCAAGTGTTTTGTAGTTTTCTTCTGAAAGTATTGAGAATGACCACAAGGTAAGCCTGACACTGATTTTTGAAGTCTAAATGTGTTTGTATAAATTAAGTTGATACTTATCATTGATGACTTATAAAATGTAATCAATGGCATATAAAAATGTAATAAATGGTTAAATTTTAAATCACAGGAAATTACAGAAGTATTCCCCATATAATTGGCAGAAAAATTAACTTTTCTAGCTGGAATGTCCAACACAGGTCAGGTAAGGACAAACAAAGACCGTGTAGAACCAGCTGATGAGAGTTGTTGATACCTGGCTGAGAAGCATGAGCACCCTCACTCTATGATAATCTTATGTTTCTAAGGTTTGGCTCTTCAGAAGTTGTCATAATCTTAACCTATGGCAGAACTAATAGGCAGGATAAAGCTTGCTGAAGGAAGCTTTGTGTCATGACTCAAACCTGCACACTGACAAAATTATTATTAAGATTGTTCCTAGGAAGGGTCAGTTTTTAGGCAAACGAAACATGCAGTTTGAAGGTCATGTTTTATGTATGGCATTGTGCTAGAGGAAACGTGAAATGGCATGTAAGTTTTCAATGATGGTGATCTATTGAGTTAGTGGAGAAAGAGGCTCTATTCTTGCATGAGTCTTAGTGTTCTTCACATTCTTTGGTTCTCAAACGTGTGACCATGCATGTCCTGTATGTGTGAAAAGGCACATGAAGACGTTGCACTGTCTGTATTCCCTGTTTTGTGCATTATATAAAGCCAATTAACCATAATAGCAAATCAAGTCCTTTTGGGGTCTCATAAGTATCATTACTACAGTCACTGGCATTGCTGTTATGGTCAGTCTATCTTGACTTATTTTGAATACTGACATAAACAATTTAGTACTTACTAAATGCTCACAACTATTAAGGATCTAACACTTGCTTTTGCATTTGGTGGAATATGACAGAGATCATAGACTTCATAAGGATGGCAGTTATTAACTAGATAGCCTCACTGAAAGTGGGAGGAAATTAAATGGGTGGCTTAATGACTGCGATATATTTTCAATGAACTAGGGCAATCTTCCAAAATTCCTACAATATTTTTATAAATATGCATTATGAATTCTGAGAAGCCCTTCACAACTTAAAGAGACACTGAAAGGCTTCCCCTATAAAAGGTTAACGGTGATTACTTCGGTTGAATCCATTTGAACATCACTCTGAGAAGAAGTCAGGAAATTCATGCAGAAAATTACTTCTTTGTTGTTTTAGGATTTTACTTCTCAAATTACTCTTAGACTTAACTAAATGGCTTTCACTTGCTAAGAATAAGCTTGCTATTCCCTTAAATATCCTATGCACTCATTACGAATTTGTTGAACACTTTGTTGGGGGCAAAGACATCTCAGCATGTGGGACACCAGTTAGCCCACTGCATTTTACCTAAGCTTCACTTGGAGATATGTTTTCTAATATCTTGGCACTGTAGAGTGTCTTTCCCAATGAAAGTGAGAATTGCATTAGGTTTGGAGAAAGGAGGTGCTCAGACATTACAACAGCAAAGTAGAGCTCAATTTAAATTTACTGCTATTAAAGTGGTGGTAATGCTAACCCCATTCTCCCCCCCAGCACTACCATCACCCAGGAACTTTCCAGCTCATACAATAGAGTCTAGATTTCAGAAAAACCCAAACCATAGAAGTGATAAGAAAAGCAAAAACAATTTCAAAGCATACATTATTATGTTATTGGCTATGGTGGCCCTACAAACCAACAGGAAGCATTTGCATTTTGTTTGCAACTTTATTTTTGCCTGTGACCTTGAGATGACTTAACAAGAGCCGTGATACAAATAGTTGAAAAAAGTTGTAAGCTTCATGCAAAATAGTAACTGAAAAATAGCTGTATGAATTAGAAATCTGAATTATTTCCCACTGGAAAGTGCATATTAAACTTCGTAGTTGTTTGTTAAGACAATGCCAAGAATTTAGGGTTGGTGTCACTAACTAAAATGTCTCAAGCTTGGTTTTCTGTATGCAGACATGGCGTAAGCAATTCCTTTTATTCCACTCTCACACAACTTCATTCAAAATAATGAAGCAAGTGAAAGGTCGTCTATCAGGCTTCCTCCTGTGGCTCGCACAACCTCCCATTGTGCAGCGACAACTTTGCAGAGACTTCTTTGCCACACAACCAAAGGATATATTCCCCAAACTGAATCACCCATATCATTTTAGATAAAAAAGCTAGATGGGCCCACACGAGCAAAGAATTTGCTGTCTCCTATACACAATATATGTTTTCAAAGAAGAAGCAGAGGACTAGCCTTGGTATAAGCTGTCAATATGTCAAATTTTTGCTGTCATTTTATTGTTGCTTAAAAGCAATTGCAGATTCATTGTTTTTCAAATTTAATTCATCAAAGTCATTACATCAACTAATATTTTTTTTAACCAGAGGGCCAATATAATATTTATTTTTACTTTTTATCAATGCATCTTCTTGTTTATTACATCTCTGCCCAGTACCTGTGCCTTTCGTGTGGTCAGAAATTAGATACAAATATTTATCCTTTACATTTAGCTACTTACCTTTGCATGCGTATGTGTCATGTGTGGACACACACTTGTCAAGGTGCATGTATGAAGATCAAGGGACAACCTTTTAGACTTGATTTTCTCATTGTACCATGTGTGTTGAGCCACCAGGGACTGAACCCAGGTCGTCAGTCTATGTGGCAAGCACCTTTATCCACTGAGTCATCTTGCCTCTGAATATCTGGGATTTTTTAATTAACATAATGCTTGGAATATTTTTTTCCTGTTTTTTTGTTTGTTTGTTTTTGTTTTTTGAGACAGGGTTTCTCTGTGTAGCCCAGACTGTCCTGGAACGTACTCTGTAGATCAGGCTGGCCTCAAACTCAGAGATCCACATGTCTCTGCCTCCAGAGTGCTGGGATTAAAGGTGTGCGCCACCACCGCCTGGCTCGATTCTTGGAGTTTTTAAAATAAGTAAATAGGTAGCAATTCATTTCATCTACACATATAAAATAATGGCTTTACTGTCATGTCTTATCTTCTCTTCTTCCATTTTCTTTGTTACTCATTTCATTTCCTGAAAATGTCCTATACATACTTTTCCCAAAATCTACCTCCTATCTGAAACCTTTTGGGGGTGTGGTGTTGGAAAGAGGATATGGAGGGGTAAATAATGCAGTTATGCTATGATATAAAAAGTAATAATTTCTATAGAAGGACTTTTAGGATAAAGTGGGTGTGATTTCCTACTGATTATTTTGTTCCAAATTCTATATTACTCACTTTTTTTTTTTACTTAGCCTTCCCCTCTATCCAATTTTTTCCCATGGCCAAAGTGTCACTCTCAAAGTTATCAGCATAGTTCTCATTTGTTCTGTTCCATAGAGCAAAACAAGTAACAGAATAACAACATCAATGCTGCCACTCAGAATGGTGGCGAGTGACATGTAGACAAATAACCACAATAAGCCACCCAGAATATGCTTTTTCCATAGTGTGATTATAACTAGATGTAATTTGGTTCCAGTTTTCATGTTTAGTTTTAAATACTAGTGCTTAATTTCAAATTTGTATTACATTCTGTACTGACAGAAAGTTAACATGGTTGCAATGTAAAATCTAAACAGCAGGATGCAAATGGAGTAACCGCAGAAACCAGGAAAGTGTAACATGACCCTACATGGGAGTTTGTGGGTCAATAAAGAGCAGATATGAAGTGGAAAAGAGAATAATGGGGAGGGGCGTCCTGACTTGAAAAGTGGGATGTTAATTCAGGAGAAAAGTAAATAAATAACACCAAGGTTGATTGAAGGAATTGTATTTAGTTTATATTTACCTATATACAATACATATAAGTGTATAAGTATGAGTATACACACACACACACACACACACACACACACACACCATAAGGAAGCTATTACTTGGGCTGACAACATTCCACATATGAACTATACATTAACAAAAAAACCCAGTACCAACCCAAGAAAACGTCCCTTTGAGAGGTTTGTCAGAAAAGTACAAGTGACTTCCAAACTGATATAGATTATCATCGATATATCCCTTGGTTATTTCTCAAGATTGAGGGTGGGCACCTATTACCAATGACACCACACAATTCACATGACTCGGATCTGAATTTAAGCCTCTTCCATGCTGTCTAGTATTCATGGTTCCAGAAAACACTATGCAAGTTACCAAGGCTGAGAGACAATTAAACAGCTGGAACAATTATGAAGCACCACACCAGCATGGCAAGGTGTGCATAAAAGTGCAACAAGTGGTGCTCATATGTGGGTGGCAATAACAGCTGTCTGATTTGACTTAAGACCCACTAAAAAGGAAGAATATCGTGCCTGGTACTAGAAGCCTAGACAGCTTTCTGGGGCAACTGAAGTTATGAACCTTAGAAAAGAATCTACTACTAGACTTTCTTAGGCCTGTATAATTCCTCACTACATTCTAATTCTTACCCTTAGACCTACAGATCACTCCTCGTCAAAGAAGCTTCTCTTACAGCAAGTGGAAGAGGGGGGAAAACCGTCTCCATAGAAATGGATGAATAAACAAGACTGGAACAATAGCAATTTAAATGGACATATTCCTCACTCCTAGACCAGAACTACAGGCAACTGTTCACTATTGGGAGAAGGATAGTTAATCTCTCCCAGGGGTGAACCTCCTGGTTTACAGACGCTTTTTGAAAGCCTTCTCCAAGGCCACCTCCAGGGTATGTAAAAAAAAAAAAAATCCATGAAGGTGTCGAGGGCTTAGGAAAAATTCTTGTCTGTCTGAGGGTTAGACTTTTTCTATCTGAGGGGAAAAATAAGGAAACACACACGCTTTCTACTGGTAACTTTCTGTTTTACTTCCTTTAAAAAAAAATCTCGTTACTGGGCAACAGACCAGGAGCAGAGAGCAGTAGACCAGAGATATTTGTGACCTTAAGAGGTCCACGCTTGGTGAGCTACTTCTCTGCTAGCTTGGCTCTATGTCCTAAATGCTCTTTGGCCTTCAAAGTAGAGCTAGAAGCTGAGGAGCCAGTGTTCAAAATATGAATCTGTGGGTAACATTCCTATTCAAACTGTAATGAAGAAAATTCCCACTGAGTATATGCATGTTCTACTAATCAATAAGATCTTTCCTGTTTGGAAACTCATTTTTATGGATACTCATGTGTTAGTCTTCATGTCATTTTGGTGATGATGATGCTCATAGGTTCTACCTTTTTTTTTTTAACCTAGAGACTGTGGATATCCATTGCTTAAGTCATTTCTCTGTAGGGTAGTCAATGAGTAGCAAGAATATATTAACCACACTTTCTGGATTGAAGTCTGGTTCTGAAACTTTCCAGACTTATCAATCTGGTGGGTCACTTACTCTCAGGATTTCAGCTCTATCATCCAAGGGGAAAGAGTGGTTGCAGTGAGTACATTTGTTGTCATATGATACCAATGACAAATCCGAATTCCTTATAAATGTAAATGCTGTAATTTGTACTCATTCTCCACTGACCCACTATCCTGTGGATAACGTAATGATGACATCATCATTCCTCAATTGCTCCACAACTTTGGAAATTCCACCAACCTTTGTCTTCCTTCCAGCCCCAGGCAACATGAAATAGTAAATAAACCACCTAAGGCCAGAAAACAGGCCATGATGCTGCATTAAGTTACTAAATTTAAAAGTTAGCATGCAGTAAAATTTTTATAGCAGTCATTTTCAAAACTTGAAAGCCACACAAATTTGTATTGAGAAAGACATACTCAAATGTTTCTTACATATGAAGGTCAGTTTGATATTTTTTTTAAGATAATAGCATGTCAGAGGTAGGGATTTTTCTGTGATTCCTTCTGTGGAATAATTTCTCTTATCATTTAAGCTGTTAATAGCAGAATTGAGCCCACAGCACTTAGAGGATTTTGCTCTCAGTGATCAATTATTTACAACCCAGACATTTGAAACAAAGAGAATGGAGGATTTATCTAAGTAGATAGTTTTTAAAATTCAAAAGAAGTACAAACTTTATCATTAAACCTACCTGATGTAATAGCCTATTCTACATTTCTTTTGTGGAAAAAAAATCTATCCAAACCATTCTCCTATCCTCAGAATTTGAAAAGGATATATGAGAAAATCCCTTTAATAAAAAGATGTTTCTTTTTATGAAAAATTCAACACATTTAGTCATCACCTCTCAAAAACTAAACTGTCACAGGACTATTTAGCAAAGAAAGTTTAAAATAAACCAATAGCAAATAAAATTACCCTGAAGAAAATTTCCTTAGCATTTGGATACATGATCATAGACATAGCCACATGCTTAAGCATAAAGATGATAACGAAAATAAAATGAATAAAGGCAAAGACAGACTTAAACTATGACATAATTTTAAGAGAATACTAAGTTATTTCATATTTAAAAGAAATAAACTGGAATAAAATTTTGGTTCCATTTAAAGTAATATTTTATTGCCATAGATTTATTGGTTTCTGAAATGTTAATCTAGTTCCCTGTGTAACTAACGAGGATAGTAAGATCAACAAAAAAAGTCACTCTAGTTCGAAATTTTATTGCATTCATTTATTCATTCATTTCTTCATTGATTGTTTGACTGTATGTGTGCCTGTGACTCTGTGTGTGTGTGTATGTGTGTGTGTGTGTGTGTGTGTGTGCGCGCGCGCATGCGCGCGCGTGCACGCTTGTGCATGTATGTGTACCTGTGCGTGTGCCCCTGTGTGTCTATCTGTGCCTGTGCCTGCACACGCTTGCTTATACAAAAGTGAGAGACAACTCATGGGAACTCATGAGAGTTCTCTCCCTCGGCGATGTGTGTTTGGGGGATCAAACTCAGGTCCTTGAGCCTGGCTGCAAGCATCCTTATGCACTGAGCTATCTCAGTGGTTTCGATACGCCACTCAGATGAGATACATGTCATCTCTACTCTTCTCCACTTAGCTTTCTATTCTTGAGCATTTTTTTGTTTGATTTTTTTTTTTTAGACTTTTATATGGATTCAGGATTTTATGTTCCATTTTGTATCTAGTATACTTATTGGCTTTAGGGTTTACTTATTTCTTGTTCTTGTTTCATCGCTTTTTATTCTGAGAAGGAAGCTGAGTTTTAAGAACACATAATCAAATTAGACATATTTACAGAGTTGGCAGTGATATTGAGATGGACTTAGTCCAGGTACATAGTGAATGGGTTTGAAAATGTGTTTTGTTCAGTTTTGTGTTTTTATGAGATTCCTGAATGTGCGAATGAGTGGGTCTCTGCATCTGCATTTGTTTCTTATTCCTTTACTTGGGCCCTTTTCCTTCTGTTGGTTTGTTTTGTTCTATTCCGGTTTGTATGGTTTTTCACTATATCTGTTTTAATTTATTACTGTCCCTTAGATGCCTGTTTGTTCTCCAATGAGAGAGAAAAAGGGGGTGGATCAAGATGGGAATGGAGGTGGGGAGGGCCTGGGAGGAGTAGAGGGAGGCAAAACTGTAATAAGTATATATTGTATGAAAAAAATCTATTTTCAGTAAAAGAAAAAAAAGTATTTCTTATTTGTAACTAGACATGGTGGCACACACCTTTAATTCCAGCACTCAACAGACAGAGGTAGGAAGGTTTCTGTGAGTTCAAGGTCTAACTACATAGTTAGTAAGTTCTGGACCAACCAGAGGTGTACAATGAGATCCTGTCTTCAAAATAAATAAATAGAAATAAAAGATGTAATAATGACTTATTTGTCTTAATAGACTTTTGGGCAACAGTAACCAAGGTAACGCCTATGAGTGTTGGTATGTCAGTTGCATGGTGACTTATTTTGCCTTACATTTTGTTAGAGCTGATTACTCATTTTTCTTCAAGTCTCAAAGCCATTGGCAGCAAGTACTTTTACAGCACAGAATTTACTTTCCCCCGGTGTACACTGATGAAGGACATTTTCATTCAGTAGCTTTCTTTTATCCACACAGGAAATGGCTGAGATGACCTTTCTGCTCTAGAAGGTTATGCATTTTGACAGGTGGCACACATTCAAACACTCCAACTGCAAGGAACAGACAACTGCACACTGCTCTCCTGAGGCATGACATTACTCATAGTGCTTAATCATAGTCACAGGTCTGTTGCTGTATGTCATTCAGAACATCAGAAAAGCAGAAGGGCTGTGCTGTGTGTCCAGTGGAAATCCTCAGCAAGAAACATCATCCACAGCTGGCTGGTTGATTGATGGATGAAAATTCATGTCCTGAGATGCTTTCTCCTTCTGTCTTTGTTGTCTTCTACCATATTCAGCTCTGCCCCAAACATAACCAGAAACTATAGGATTCATTAAAAATAAACAAAGAAAAATCTGGATGACTTCTTTGTTCTTTGTTATATAGGCCAAAATGTGTCATGACCATAGACTTCAGAAATCTTATAATCTGGAAAAACTTCACAAATACACACACATTCATTGAAGATAAGTTCTTTGTTTCCTGTGGATGGTATACTGCCTCCATTGGTAATACTGCTACCTTGATTTTGGCTAAAATCAACCAGGGACAAAGAAAAAAACTCTTCCCACCTTTTCCACCTCCACCCACTCACACACTACCTACCTGAAACACGGTTATACATTGTGGTAGTTTGGCTTCCATGCTGAAGATGTACATGATGATAATCCCTCTGTCTCCAATGCCCTCCCCTTCCTTCTCCTTCTTTCCTTTGTCACACTCTCTCATCCTTATTTTGTAAGAACACTGAATTTGCAATTTCCTGATTAAGGCAATTCAGAAGAGGCACACCATCTGATTTCAAACTCTCCTCAAAGTTGTTTACCAAAATGATATTGTAAAACAACACAACTCTTTTCCCAAGGGAAACCCAGTCAATTTTAGTTTCTTCATCTTCCTTATGAACCATTGAAAACTTGAGAAAATAGGATGAGGCCTTAGACTACATGAAACAGTAAGAATTTTATATCCAGCAAGAAAAATAACAGAGATAACTGAAATTTTTAAGGGCTTGTCAAACTAACTTCAAATGTTTCAAACCTTCAAAAACTCAGAGGATTTTGTGGTTTACGAAACCAAATCAATAGGGGCTTACCTTCGAGCTCTGGGGAGCAACCAAGAGCAATAGCTCAAGCCTATAAGATTTGGGGGCTTACGGAATCCTGCTGATCAAGAACTCCAAGAGAGTTAACCTATTCCTTACACTGGGATTTTTATTTGTAGCATATATTTTCTGAAAGAGGAACAGTACCCCTATTGTAGGGTGATTACATTTAAATTCTTTTTATGTATGTATAGACATATGCTTTAGGAAGTCAGGAAGTCCTACCCTTTGCTGGGGAGGTACTGGCAATAAACACCTACTAGGATAGGGAGAATTAGTTTTCTTCACAGCTATGACCCTTGAATGTTTAATCACACTCGAGTAGATGGCCCAACACTGATGTACATACTGGCATGGCTAATAGCAAGTTGATTCCATGAGGTTTTTAAAATAAAGAACACATGAAATGGGGTGAGAATCATGGTGTTTGGGAAAGACTAGTGTAATGTGGGATAGAGGATGAATTGGATGGTAGGGAATACACAGTACATGAATGCGTGTAATTCTCAATTAATAAAACCAAGTCATATGTTATACTGTATTATAGTTGTTGGTGAAAGTAATTCTTCAATACTTTTTCATCTCATTGAAGATAAACTCTGTGCCTACATGACCAGTTTATGTCTTAAGTATAATGCTTGGCTTAAGGATATCTTCCAACTCTGGCTTATTTGGTGTTATAAAGTATATGCATTTCTCAAATTAGAGTATCTCTTTTTCCATCTCCCTCTTACTTTTCAAATAATCACTGTTTTATACTGTCTGTGTCTCTCACTCCATTTCTACTTTATTAGTGACTATGGTGGATAATGTGGTATATATTTAGATAAGATGAATTAACCTAAGTTTATTCTATTATACACAAATATTTGGAAAACTCAAAGGGACAAACAGTGTATGTCCTCTCTTATGTGGTGGACCTCATTTCTGAGCACTTATATAGGAGCAAGTGTGGGTAGAGGTGGGGAAACTATAAAGGGGCCTGTGCAGTAGAGAAAAAGCAGCTTAGAAGAGAGGTGTAGAAGGAACTTAAACATATGTGGCATGAAAATAGAAAGAGAAATATTGCAGGTGGAATAGCACAGCAGAGCTGAGGACTTGAGGCCAAGGAGACGTGAGGAAGAAATGGGGGTTGTGGAGAATTAGCCAAACTGAGTTTCTATGAAAATATCATAAGGAGACCTGCTACTTTTCATACTAGGTAAAACATAAAATAAAATAAACTTATAAAGCCAAAGAGCCATCAGAGCCTTAAAATACAGGCATTCCTAGGATGATAGGCAAAAGTATTGGAAGCAGAGAGCAAAGCTTAATGCATTGAAATTACCACTGGAGTGATTTCTGTAATCACTGAAGAGTTAGGCTACTGTAGAGTCAAGAGATGGGTAAATTAGACTTTGCGTAAATCTCACACCACGCTTCATAAGTAGTAGGTTAATAGTATATCATTAACTAGTCTGTCTAATGTCAAAGGGGAGTTAACCTGTAAGCGTTTTTATTCCATTAGTCTCTAGTAGTTGCCTTCTTTTCTCCTATGGTCAACTGCAAAGACAGTTTTATTCTCATTCAAAATTGATGTCAGATGCCGAGATAGCATCAGACACACAGGAAGAGGACGTGAAAAGTTTTACTACTTACATAATGAGGCACTCTAGAGGGAATGTGGTCTCCCAGGTATCCGAAAGTGCCCGAATAGAGCAGAAAGAATGGTGAGCTTTGGATCTTGATGGTGGTTCAGAGGTAGAGTCAAGATAAAGGATTGCTTAAATACGTAATGGTTTACTCTGTTTGAACTTCCCACTGCTACAAAGGAGGAAAGAGCCATACATGTGTGCTTATATGAGAGCATGTGAGGTTAGAGACAAGGAAACTAAAACTATAAGATAGAGAAGTCATTTCATAATAATACCAAGAAAATCTTGCTTATCAGAGATCAGAAGCAAACATGTCATAGTGGCTTGGCCAGTAAGATTTGAAGATTGTCTCAACTTTTTATCCAATTTGGGACAAGAAAATGAGGGGCAAGAGTGACTAGGGAAACATGGTTTAAAATCTGTCATAAATTAAAAATAAACATTTGATGCCAGCCTCCAGAATACTTTCATGGCTGAATCAACTGAATTTTTCAGATTATGGATTCAGGAATCACAGTTTTAAAAGACAGTGACATGCATAATTATATATTACCAAGAAACTTTCTTCATTTTAAAATTAATATGGTGTGATATTCAAAACAAATATGGTGCACCACATCTATATACCAAACCTTTACATCACTTTTCTCTTTAAGGCCATGAAATATGTGAATTTCTCATGATTCTCCCCACCACCATGTGTGTATGTGTGTGTGTGTGTGTGTGTGTGTGTGTTCACTAATTTCTTTCTCTGTGTCTCTCGCCTCATTTTCCCCTTATCAGAGAACATTGTACATTGTGTAAGCTTTTCCTATCACATACAAACATATGCAAAACTCAAAAACACGAACACTGAGTGTTCATTGTCTATGTGGGGGGTCTACACTGCTAAGTGTTATATATGTCTACTTATATGAGAATATTTGAGGGTAGAGGCCAGAAAATTAGAAAGAGGGTCTTTAAGTGATACCCAAAAAATTATGGTTATCAGAGATAAGAAGCAGATGTGCTATCATTGCTTAGCCAGTGATATATGGAGGAAATTTACTGAAAATTCTTCACAGAGTTTCCTAAGGGAGCTGGGGAATGTAGTAGAATATTATTTTAAGGTGTGTTCCTTTTGTTTATGTTGAATTTGTTTAACTCTGTGAACCTGTGTTACTTTGCCTACCTAAAACACCTGATGGTTTAATAAAGCACTGAACAATCAATAGCAAGTCAGGAGAAAGGATAGGTGGGGTTGGCAGCCAGAGAGAATATATAGAGGAAGAAATCTGGGAGAAGGAAAAAAAAGATCTAGCAGCCAGAGAAGGAGGAGGACTCCAGGGACCAGCCATCCAGCTACATAGCAAGTCATGGAGTAAGTGTAAGACTTATAGAAGCAAGAGAACAGGAAAAGCCCAGAGGCAAAAGGTAGATGGGATAAGTTAAGAAAAGCTGGCTAGAAACTAAGCCAAGCTAAGGCCAGGCAATCATAATTAAGAATAAGCCTCCATAAGTCATTTATTGAGGAGCTGGGTGGCGGGCACCCCAAAAGATTAATAAGAAAACAACAACAGGGGAGGAGGGAGGCATCCAATAATCAAAGAGCCATCTTGGCTCCTTTCTGGTCTTTGTGAAGCCTGAAAGACTGTCCCTGAAGCTGCTAAAGGCAACATATCTCAATTGAGGGACTTCTGCTAAACACTTTTTCACTAAAAGCTACTAGGCAACAAACTAATTATCATGTAGTCAAGCATACTTCTAAGTGAATGAGCATCCATGACAATATGCACAGAGCTATCAATACAGTTAGATACACATGGCTACAGCACTAAGATTCACCAGTATTCTGAACATAAGTTAATAATTCAGCCGTTTTGACTGTCAGTTTTATCATTTGTAAATACTATTAAATATCACGTGTGCTTTTAGGACGATTGAAGGAATCACAGCATCATTTAACATTATTTCTCTAGTTGTTAACATATACTTAATGAGAACCTGCCACCTCCAAATCCTGTGCCAGTCGCTCTGAAATATATGGTGGGTAAAATCGATAAAATCACCAACCTCGCTTTGTTTATTTCCTAGTTTAAACAAATTTCTCTATATATCACAAAGATGAGTAAATATTAGTGCAAGCCTTTGTATTTCGAGTCCGCCTGACTCAGCAAATACTAGCATACACCCAATGAGAAGGTTTATGTTTCATTTTCTCTTTGGTTTTCCTTAGGGTCTATTAAGTGTGAAACACATTTTGACATTTTCATACCTGTATGTAAATCGCTTTGATTATATTTGCTCCACTGCTCTACCCTCATTCGGTAAATGTGGAGCACTAAAAACAAAGAGCATGCAGTTTCAGTTGAGCGGTGTTGCATTTTATCTACAACTTGAGAATCATTTCAAATAATAAGAAGTAAGCAGAATGAATCAGCAAAAAAAGGCAGTTGCTGCCAATCCTGGCACCCTGAGTTTGGTCCCTGGAATCTACATTGTGGAAGACAGAACAGATTCCTGCAAGCTATCCTTTTGCTTACACAAGCACACTGTGGGATAAGCATCCCCCGCTTATGAGCATGCCCCCCCACACATACATAAATGTAAAAACATAATAAGTTAAATAGTAGATACACAGAAGCATATTCAATAAAGGTATTTAATTCTTATGACAAGGGTGTCGAAAATCTCAGGACAAGGCTTAGTGATGTCATTTTGGCATCATTTCACTTCTCTATGACGTAAGCTGAGATGCAAAGGATAGTGTGCATTCTGCACAGAAGAATGGGGACAATGTTAGTGGCTTAGGTAAACTGTGATTCATCCTTTGGAATTAAAAAAAAAGCAAAATTGTTGCTACAAAGAAAATTGACTGGAAAAAAAGTTAGAAAGAGCTGATCAGTGTCCAAACTCACAGTATCTGTCATAAGATTTATGCCTATTCTATATCATTATTTTTAAATGTCACAACTAACTTCTTAAGTTGTAAATAGAAATATTTATTTGACAGTGTAAAAAGTCATCCTTGCATTCTGCAGATATTATTCTGCAACTCTCATGTTTCTGTTAGCTGTGATTTTTGTGCTTACTTAGATTTTTTTTTTTTTGAAGTGGATTTAATCCAAAGTTCTGGAGAAATTTAATTCACAATCACTCAAATTTTAATTCCTTAGAATTATCAATGAAACAGTGTCTTCCAGACATAATAGAACTGGTGCACATACAAATTCAGAGACTGTGGCAGAATGCACAGGGCTGCAAAGGTTCAAGCTAGACAGGGCCATTGTGAGCTTCGAGAGGGAAATACACACCAGGTCCAACCCTTAACCAAGACGATATCTGCTGTTGACAACAACTTGCAAAAGACAAATGAGGATTCTCCAATGGAGTCTCACTGGACATGTTAATCATACTTCAGGATAGGCCCCATACCAATCAGTAGAGGGCCAACACAAAATAAACTAAGCGGTATTTTTGTAGATTTTTTGTCTCAAATTTCTTTGTTTGGGAATTTTTTGTCTTGTTGGTATTTCGCTTCTATATTTTGGTTTTCATTTTCATGGTGTGTGTGTGGGTGTGTGGAGGTGTGGGTGTGTGTTTCTTGGTTTGTTGTTGTTTGGTTTGGTTGTTGATGTTTGCTTGTTTATTTTTAAAGAGAGAGGGAGAAAGGATGTAATTATGCTGTAGGGAGGATCTGGGAGGAGTTGTGGAAAGGGATAACTCAATCAGAAATGTTGCCTGAAAGAACAATTTTCATTTAAAATTTTTATTTATTTATTTATTTATTTATTTATTTATTTATTTATTTAGTATTTATTTTACATCCCATCAGCAGTTCCCCCTCCCTCTTTTCCCCCCACTCCTTTGCCCCTCCTCCCCTTTGCCCCCTCCTCCAATCCACTCCTCCTCCTTATTTCCTCAGAAAGGGGCAAGTTTTCCCTGTGCATCAGCAAAGCATGGTATATCAAGTAGCCAAAAGACCAAGCACTTCCCCCTGTATTCAGTCTGGGCAAAGCAATCCAGCATAAGAAATAGGTTCCTAAGAGCCAATTAAAAGCACCAAGGACAGCCCCTGCTCCCATTACCCGGAGTCCCACAAATAGACCATGCTACACAATTGTCTCATATATGAAGAGGACCTAGGTCACTCCCATGCAAGCTCCCTAATTGTTGATTCAGACTCTGTGAGTTCCCATGAGCCAGGCAAGCCATTTCTGTGGGTTTTCTTGCAATGTCCATGACAACACCCCCCCCACCAAGAAATTTATTTTAATAGAAAAAGAACAATAAGTTTTTTTTAAGATGATAGAAATAAAAAAGATTTAACTCCTATTTACAACAGAATTTGACACCACAGAAATCATGAAGGAGCTATCCATGGTTCTGGCCGAATCAAACAGCTGCAATACAAGAGTGCATTCATGTAGTTCATACACTGAATTTAGAGATTATCCTAGGAAAGAAAAAAGTGCATGAAGCCTATATCCATCAGAGCTTGGCATCATAAACCAAGCCATTTTTATTTGTGTGGCCTTTTATTATTAATACAATATCTATAACATGTTGGTATGAAGTCGAATGAAAACATGGTAAAAACTTTCTCCCTTTATAGGTGAGGACTCTGAAGCAGAGGCATCTGGGTGTGTCATTCTTAAACATTTATCAGTGTTACTATGGTCCTATACTGGCCTTAGGTTCATAATAAAATAATACAGTTATATCTCAGTGCATAATGTTTGATCGGCTTGCTAGCTGACATTCAAGAAGTTGAGATATTATTTGGAACTAAAAGGCATCCAAATAATTCAGCCCTCTGTATCCATTACACACTCATGCAAGAAACTTTAATTAAACACAAGGGTCAATACAAAAAAGACAAATTTTTCTGGGAAGAAAAATTTCATCTGAGAAGGATGACAGAGGGAGATCATCGCTAAAAATGGTTAAAAGAGTTATTATATACATGCATGAAACTGTCAAATAACTTTTTTATTTATTAAGAAATTTCACTATTCATTTTACATACCAATCACAGGTCCTCCTCTGCACTCCTCCCACCAAATACTTTTTAAATGAGACAAACAAAATTTATTATAAAACTGAAAGAATTACAAAGAAAAATCGTAGAGGAAGCAAGGTTGAAATATAAGAAACAGAAACATATAATTCTGTTAATCAACCTTGTCAAAGCATGTAACCCAGTTACATGTGACAAACGATAGAAATTCAGTCTCCAAACACTAGTGCTATTAACTTCTGAGTATGATTATGGGAATCTTCATTCTTATTTTTTTTCCTTTCTGAAGTTTTTTTCATAAAAAGCAAATACAGTTTTATTCAGCTGATAATATAAAGCATAAATGGATAGAATTAAAAAAAAACAAGCAAGTCTCATTGTTATCATATTTGCCAATTCAATATCTTTATTTCATCTTTAATTGTGTGTCTTCAAAGAACTTACATTTTTTTTCAGATAAATACTAGTTCAAAGACAATATGGCTGAAAAAATAATTAAGTGTAGACTTCTTCCGGTGTCCTTGTTTTCTCAGACTTTAGGCTTGCTTGACAAAGAGGCTTGCCAAGTACTTTAAGCTAGCATTTAACCAAAATGAGTCCACTGACCAAGGCAATCCCTTGTCTTTCTATATCAGGAAAAAAACTGGAGATGACTTATTTGCAAATAATCTCACTCAGGAGGCAGAGCCAGGTGGATCTCTGTGAGTTCGAGGCCAGCCTGGGCTACCAAGTGAGTTCTAGGAAAGGCGCAAAGCTACACAGAGAAACCCTGTCTCGAAAAACCAAAAAATTAAATAAATAAATAAATAATAATCTCTTAGGACCTAGTTATTTTCTTCTGTCATGAAACTACAACTATTGAAAACAAAATTAAATTATGCCCCCCCTCAAAATTGTGTATAAATAGACTCTCAAAAAAGAAAAGACAAACAAAAGAGGAAGTTTTAAAAAAATCTAGTCAGGAAAATTACTCTGTGACATTTTTAACTTATAAACTTACCATATCATATTTCACAAAGAGCTGTCATTTATATAAGTATATAGCTTATGGTCACATCCTTTACCTAGTTATTATTGTAAAACATTCTTATGCTTTCATTCCTTAGTTACCTATAGTCCTTTGTATAAGTTTGGGGCTTCCTGGATTTTCTCCTACCCACTTTAGCATGTCTATTGTTGGAGGGAGGAAAGACAAACAGGAAGTGATGTCATAATATTATAATATCACAATAAAAAAAATTTTTAAATCTGGCAATATTTTTATTTCAACATCATCAAGAAATGTGTGTTTTCCAGTAAGGGTAGAAGGAAACACAGATTTGAAAACATCTGCGGTTAGTGAAGGTGCCTGCGATGGAGAGAGCTGAGAACACTAACCATCACTTCCACAGTAGGTTTAGCTGAGCTGGCAATTCCCACTTCGTGCAAGGTCTTCATGTGTGTGATTCGCGTGAAGCACTTTAATTTGGAGTGATGGCATGGCAGCTGTTCTGTTCATTTTCCACACAGGAAAATTCTCCAAAAAAAAGTACCAAAAGACTGTCTGTATTCTCCAATGACAAATAAATGTCAACAGCAAGCTAGGACAGTTGATGGTTGACAAATAGCATCTCTACACAAAATAGAAATATGCTTCCTGTTACAGGGAATGTTTTGTTTGGTTGTTTCATCTGGTTCTTAGGCACTGAAAGAGTCATAGAATGTGTGGAGTTGAGGCTTATTTTGTAACATTAAATTCTAAACTTTCAGTTTTAGATACATATTAAGGAAAGGTAAGACACAAGTGTTCTGTAAATACCATAATTATTCCAGATAGTTATTGGGTTTTAATTTAAGGTAAATAACACAAAAATTATACCATATTTTAAATTTTGAAATTTTTTAAAAGTCTTACTCTCACCATGGTTGTCCATCTTTTGTCCAAATATTAGCTGTTACTATCAAAATTTGCATAACTGCATAAACATACATCAACTTCAACATCTATAGCTACTTACTTCAGGATTTGTTCTACTGTCCTGATATATTTCAGTCTTCAATGGATCTCACAGCATTCAGAATTCCAATAACACACAGTCTTGTACAGATAAGTACTAAGAAATACTGCATTTGGAATGCTTTCTATTTTCCTTACAATATATATTATCTTCAGCCATTGGTTCATAGTTCATGTGATTCCATTCGTTTGGCTATTTGTCCCTGTGCTTTATTCAACCTTGGTCTCAACAATTCTCGCTCATATAAACCCTCCTCTTTCTCACCAATTGGACTCCCAGAGCTCCACCCAGGGCCTGGCTGTGAATCTCTGCATCTGGTTCCCTCAGTCATTGGATGGGGTTTCTAGCACGACAATTAGGGTGTTTGGCCATCCTATTACCAGAGTAGGGCCCCCAACTGGATCAGGCCCTCTGAATAGGTGAGACAGTTGATTGGCTTGATCTGTTTGGGAGGCATCCAGGCAGTGGGACCGGGTCCTGTGCTCAGTGCATGAGTTGGCTGTTTGAAACCTGGGGCTTATGCAGGGACGCTTGGCTCAGCCTGGGAGGAGGGAACTGGACCTGTCTGGACTGAGTCTACCAGGTTGATCTCAATCCTCGGGGGAGTCTTTGCCCTGGAGGAGATGGGAATGAGGTGTGGGATGGAGGGAAGGCGGGGGCGGGGGGGGGGGGGGAGAACAAAGGAATCCGTGGCTGATATGTAGAATTAAATTATATTGTAAAATAAAATAAAATTGTGTGTGTGTGTGTGTGTGTGTGTGTGTGTGTGTGTGTGTGTATATATATATATATATATATATATATATATATAAAATCTTGCCAGGTAGTGGTGGCACATGCCTTTAATCCCAGCACTCAGGAGACAGAGGCAGGCAGATCTCTGTGAGTTCAAGGCCTGCCTGGGCTACAGAGTGAGTTCCAGGAAATGTGCAAAGCTACACAGAGAAACTCTGTCTCAAAAAACATACATACATACATATATATGTATACACACACACACACACACACACACACACACACACATATATGTTTTCTTACGCTTTCTTATGCTGAGGTATTTGACTCCAAACATTGCCACATGGCATAATTTCCTATCTAAATGAAATCTTCACCCATAGCCTAATCAGTATAAATACCATATACAATACTCTACAAGCCATTAGTAAGGGTAGAAGAAAAGTTTACTGTGAGAGTTGCTTCTGATATCAATAAACAGTTTTTTCTCTTATTTATTTATTTAATTTTTTTATTTTGCATCCTGACCATGGTTCTGTCCTCTCCTCCCATTTCCTCCCACACCTCTCCTCTGCCCCCCTACAACCCATGCTTCCTCTGTTTCTGTTCAAAAAGGGGAAGGCTCCCCATGGGTATCAACAAAGCATGTCATATCTAGTTGTAGTAAGAAGAAGTACCTCCCCTTGTATTAATTAATTTACAATTTTAAGATAGGAATTTGGATGGTCTTATTAAATAATTATTTGTGTTGTTATAAACCATTTTGTAAAAAGTGTTCTGTCCCATGAAAATGTAACCAACTAGAGTCAAAGGATTCTACTCCTTCATCCAATCACAAGAAATGCTCCTGAGCCAACAGAAGTACACTTTCCCCCCAAATGCCTTTACTAAATGACATCTAACAACATAGGACTGATATTCCCTGGGAGTCTTTGTTTTTACAAAGCAACAAATTTCCATTAGAATTAAGTAATAAAATCTAACCTTCCAGAAAGATAAAACACAGGACATTCTTTCATATTTTCTCCAAGTTAAATTTTGTAAACTTGTTTTATTTATCACAAATAAAAATCTATGTGGCAAAAATTTGATTCTTCACTATAAAGAATTTTATTGATGGTCACCCAAGATGAAAATACATTTGGCCTACTGGAAACTATAAAATAAAAACCAAATGAGAATTATGTTGTTTACCCCCTTCTTGAAAAGTTACTTAAAGGAGTTGGGCTAGACTAAAAAAGTGACAAAATAAAAATGATTACATCCTGGTGGTTAATAATTCCTTCAGAAAATGATACAAATGGAAAGAATTCAAGTCTTGTTACTAATAGTCACTGACAGCTGTGTAGCACTAGTTACACAATTTACAGATTTACAGTAATTTACAGTTACAGAGTTTACAGTAGAGAGCAGAGGTTGGAATGGAGGGACACTGTAAACAGTCATTGCATTATAGTTAGGACTGATAAATTGTGGCATTCTGTGACATGTCAGGATGAATATAATTGACAAGAATGCATTATTTATCACAATATCCAGCAAAGAGAATTCTGAATGTACGTAACATAGTTCATGAATATATCAAATTTCCTTCATGCACAGGGCTCAATCATACAGTCAGACAGTAGACCTTTGTAAGGAGTTGGGTATTTCCAGCCATGGTTCAATTCTGTCCTTCAGAGGGACAGGAAAAAGTAAGGAAATTAAAATGAGTTCTGACACCTAGCCACAACACACTTTGGGAAGAGAAAGGAACATGTGAAATCTTTGTCTTCTAGAATACAACCCCATGGATAAATGCCTGTGAGCTGCGTTTTCACTGTGGCTCGAGCTACGGATTTAGTTCAATGTGTCCAGTTAATTGCCTGCTTGCACTCCATTGTAATACAAATGAAATAACGAAGAGACAAACAGAATCTTACCAAGTCTGTAATAAAGGCATTCATAGTAAACAAATCCAGTTTTTTGTTTGTTTGTTTGTTTGTTTGTTTGTTTGTTTGTTTGTTTTTTTGGTTTTTCGAGACAGGGTTTCTCTGTGTAGCTTTGCGCCTGTCCTGGAACTCACTTGGTAGCCCAGGCTGGCCTCGAACTCACAGAGATCCGCCTGCCTCTGCCTCCCGAGTGCTGGGATTAAAGGCGTGCGCCACCACTGCCCGGCCAAATCCAGTTTTATAGAAGGAAGCAAGACTCCTTCAGCGTCCCTCACTATACCCAATCTGGACGTTATAGATTAGGAATCACCAGAGATTCACACCTCCGAATTGAAACCATAAGCAGATTGATGCAAGAAATGTGTTGCATCCCTGGCTTCAGGAAGCACTTGAAATTCCCGGGGCAAAAATATAGCACTTCTGTCAGTTTCGAATACCCCACAACTGCGTGTTAATTACCCAGAGCTCAAGGAGATTTTGCCAGCTCCACATCATTAATCCTCCCAATTGGATGACGGTCGTAGCTCTTTTCCTTACTTTTTCCTGTGTACAACCAAGGGCAAACAGCTAATTTGAGGACAAGCCGGTCAAATCTCATCAAGATCTGGGCACCTATTTAGAGATACCGAGGACTGGGAGTCGGGTGTGTGTGCTGGACCCCTGACCATGGTTTAAAAGCTCGCTATCTGTTTCTGCCTTCTTCCATCCACCCACCTCCCATGCTGTGGCTCTCAGTGAGCTCTCCATAAGATAGATAGCATGCCGTGTTTTTCAGAGCCACTCTCTCAAAATATCTGTCTTTGAAAGAAACAGAACCTTAGGAAGCAATAGAATGTTTACACCACGAGTGGAAAACACCACTTGAGTAGGAAGCCACAATTTTGGCTGTCTCTCATCCTGTCTATTTGAGGCTCGGATGCACCGCAACACTCCAAGCTTACTCTATCAAAGGATTCGTGTTTTGAAACATTGCCTCAATCGCACTGGACTATTTATATTTTCTAAAAACAGATGCCAGTGTTTGCAGTTTGAGAAATGAAACAAGTGGAAGAGGGCCCTTAGAATATACTTCTCAAACAAGAAAAACGTGTGAAAGCTGTCAGATGCCAGCAAGTGACCTGTTGGGCAATTGCACACCGGGTACAGTTAGTCCATGCCTCCTTGCTCGGTCTGATATTCTTTGACTAGCGTTACAAAATTTTTTTGTGACTAATTTTTATTTCAGTTGATTTCTTTTTTTCCTGAGATCATGAATGCTTTGGATGGAGTAAACCAGTGGCTTTCCAAAACAAAACTGTAAGAATGGAAGTTACACTCTATCTCTTCCTGAAGCTATCAAAATATAGCAGATACATTTTATAGAAGTATAGCGGCCCAGGAAAGAATAGATTATCAATTAGTGGAAGAGTTGATCCAGAAAAAAATAGGTGGCAACATGTAATATTTACCCACTGGACATGTTTTCTGACTAGACTAGTGATGAGACTAAAATAATTTGCTGAATGTAATCAATATCAGCAGTGAGGTTGATATTTGAGCCTAGGACAACTAATTCTCAGATACAAGCACCTTTTCATATGCTACAAGGCCTCATTTACAAAACCAATCATCCTTCAATTAAGCTTCTCATTTATTCATAATACCAAACGTTGTTATTGAGTATAGTCCACATTCTGTAGAATGTGGGAAGAGAACAAAAAACGAAACTGAGATTTTACATCTTGGTAGACATCATCATGCAGTAATTGGAAGAGTATAATTGATCTATGCAACTGGATCATTTTATATCAAATAAGTCAGTTTATCCGTTATTCACAAATTGAATTTAAAATTTTAAAAACAAGCAAACACTGAATAGTCTGACCAGGGTTAACTTGAACTAAATATTTTGATTCATTTTCTTCCCCACCCCAAGATCATTAATAGTATGTTAAATAGATATACATAGTCGGATAGTAAATTTGGGATTAGTAAACATGGAAGTCATCTATTACATTTAGGTCAATTATTCAAAGTAGATTGTAAAAAAAAAAGAAAGAAAGAAAGAAAGAAAGAAAGAAAGAAAGAAAGAAAGAAAGAAAGAAAGAAAGAAAGAAAGACAAACCAAGGAATGACTTTGATTGGAGCAGAGATGAAAACAACACCTAACGCAGAATTTTGCTGTCACTAAAAACATACAAATCCAGGAGTGTGTTTCTGGAAAGTTCAGGCGGCAGTCTCCCTCATAGATCACATTGAAATGCAGTCTTCAGTCAAAGGTGACATTTTTAGGACCAGAATCTAGTACAATCTCTACAAGTAGCTCTCCACCATTACATAAAATCCTGTGGTGTTAAATCTTGATTCCATTAACCATCCCATTTAAACAATATCAGTTCTCTTTGAAAATCACTAGGGTTAAAGTAAACACCCACATGTAAATATGCTTTCTTTTTCTTTTCATTTTTCTTTATTGAGAAATTTTCTACTCACTTCACATACCACCCACAGATCCCACCTCCTCCCTCTTACCCCCAGCCCTCTCTCCCAAACCACCCTGCATCACCACATCCCCCAAATCAAGGTCTCCCATGGGGAGTCAGCAGAGCCCAGCACACTGAGCCTGGACAGGTCCAAGCCCCTTCCCACCACACCAAGGCTGTGCAAGGCATCACACCACAGGCGCCGGATTCCCAGAAGCCTACCCATGCACCAGGGACAGATCCTGATCCTCCTGCCCGGGTGCCCCCCAAACAGTTCAAGCCAAACAACCGTCTTCCGTATCCAGATACTTTCAAACCTCAAATTTCCTCTACACTGCATCGAGAGGAAGTTGACAGACTCAAAAAAGGATATAAAATACACATTTTAAAAAGATAATTAGGACATATTCACTAAAATTGATAGTTACAAAACACTAAAATTGGATGAAATGTTTGGCATTAAGTTTTACATTCAGTTAGAAAATCAAAACTTCCATCAGATACTTACAATGGAGAGTTGAGAAGACACAGTATGGTCTCAGTCATCAGCTCAGGGGCAGCTTGGTCAGTAATTTCAAATGGGTCAGCTGTGGGCCTCTAAGTCCACACTCCAGTCTCCAAAAAGGAAAAACTGTTTGACCGTCCAAAGCTGGGAAGGATTGTGGGTAAGAGGGCTCACATGTCACTTCGTAAAGAGAGTGAAAAGACAAAAGCACACGTATTTGGGGGAAAGGATGCCAATAACACGAACATTAACTAGACGGCAAGACAGATACACAGACAGGGACAGCTTGGACAGTGTGGCATGAGTGGAAAATGGCAAGGTTGTCACGGTGTTCACAGAGTGAACTCAGGAGATAAGTTTAAGGCTTGCTGAAGACAAAAGCTTCTCTCCTTTGCTGTGGAATGGTCTGTATGGCAAATGTGTTGCTGATTGGTCAATAAATAAATCACTGATTGGCCAGTGGCCAGGCAGGAAGTATAGGCGGGACAAGGAGGAGAATAAAGCTGGGAAGTGGAAGGTTGAGTCAGAGACACTGCCAGCGGCCATGATGACAAACAGCATGTGAAGATGCCAGTAAGCCATGAGCCACATGGCAAGGTATAGATTTATAGAAATGGATTAATTTAAGCTGTAAGAACAGTTAGCAAGAAACCTGCCACTGCCATACAGTTTGTAAGCAATATAAGTCTCTGTGTTTACTTGGTTGGGTCGGAGCGGCTGTGGGACTGGCGGTGAGAGAGATTTGTCCTGACTGTGGGCCAGGCAGGAAAACTCTAGCTACACTCCTTACCCTCCACCCACTGAGATCCAGTGACTAACATACCTGGGAATCGTGAAAATAAACAAAGAAATGGGCTTTGTGTCATGGTTAGATTTAATTGTCAATTCGACCCAATCGGGATCACCAGATGGGAAGGAAGTCTCCTAGAAGGATTCTCTAGATTAGGTTGGCCTATGGGCATGCCAGTGAGGGATTTAATTAACTGAGTTAGTTAATGTGACAAGACCCACTGTGAATTTGGACTACACCACTTCACAGGCTAGACCTTGGACTGAATGTAGGTAGAGACTACACTGAGCACTAGTCTGGGTGCTTGATCAATTCATTGCTTTCTGCTCTTGGTTGAGGGTATAATGTGATTAGCTCTTTCAAGTTTGTGCTACTGTGACTTCCCTGCAAAGAAGGACTGTATCCTGGGACTGGGATTCAAATAAACCTCTTCTCCTTTAAGTCGCTTTTGTTAGGGAGTTTTATCACAGCAACAGTAAGTGAAGGTAACAAAAGGTTAAACTTATATAGGCAACAGTTCCTTGGGTCTAGAAAGAATATATGCCTACAGGTATTCAGATGGTGTGTGTGTGTGTGCGTGTGCGTGTATGAGTGTGTGCGTGTGCGTGTGTGTGCGTGTGCATGTGATAACAACAGAGAAACTTATCTTTATAGGAATAGTATCTTTATATGAAAAGTAAATATGATCATTTCTTCCTGATTTATCCCAGGCATATACACTTCCAAATATGTATATGGAACTTGGTTTGAAAAAAGAAAACATTTCAATTATAATTCCTTTGTCCCAAAGATAGGGCAAATATTCACAGGAGAGAATGAACTCTTGATGACTGGTTATGATTTAAAGTACTTCTGTTGGGCTGGAGAGATGGCTTAGCCATTAAAGGCTAGGCTCACAACCAAAAATATAAAGTACTTCTGTTACCCAAGAATCACTAACTCTAAAAATTTTGTCAAATGTTCACTATTACACAAAATCATGTTTATGGTGAGGTAACAGGTTTTTGTGACAGATGTGTATTATAGAACTTCCTAGTTTTGGAAGTCATTTGTTCAGTGATACATTCAAATCAATAAAAATAATCAACAAGTACAGATGAGGAACTGAAACACATGCGTACAGTGAGTGTGTGTGTTGGGGGGGGGGATATGTGGGTGTCAAAGCACACATTTGTGTGTGTGAATGAAGGCATGTGCACGCTGACAACCTCACAGTTCTTACCCTCCACCTTGCCTGAAACAGGACCTCTTTATCATTTTTCTGCTGCATGAGTCAGGCTAGCTCCTCTCCAACTACCTGCAGGAATAAGTGGATTACAGAGGCTCATGCCATGCATCTGGCTTTTTTTTTTTTTTTTTTTTTTTTTTTTTTTTTTTTTTTTTTTTTTTTTTAACGTAAGTACCTGGGATTCAGACTCAGACCTTTATGCTTGCTGAGCAAGCACTTTTACCCATAGTGCTGTCTCCCGGCCCTGAAGCACATTTTTTCAAATCCAGGATTATCTTAACCAGGAAGCATCTACATGGTTTACTGCTCACATAGCTCATATGTCCCAAGGCAGTTTTGCCTAGACTACTTTCATTCAGTTAGATACAGCTTTTGGGTGAACCCTAGCTTAAGAAACATAAAATTAAAGGATGTAATATTCCTTTTCCTTTGAGGTCATAAGGTTTAAAAGTGACAGAATAAGGTCAGTGACAGAGTAGACACTGCAATGATAATCCCACTGTGACCTCAATTCCCTTTCTAAAGCTGGCTGGTAAAGAAGACCACCCCTTCTGAGGCCTCAGATACAATTTGTCCTTTGAATTTCAGACACAAATATTTAACGACTCACCAGACCTACCAGTGAATATCTAATTGATAACGTATTAGAGAGTCTGAGTGTTGGTGAGGTGGTTCAGCATGGAGGGCTTTTGCTGTGAAGTTGGATCACGTGAGTTTGATCTCAGGACTCACGTGGTAGGACAGAAATGAGTATAACAACTTATCCTCTGACCTCACATGTGAGATTTATTGCAAGTACACATACACACAACACAACATATATAGATAGATAGATAGATAGATAGATAGATAGATAGATAGATAGATAGATAGATAGATAGATAGATATAGATATAGATATAGATATGGAAAGACAAGCAACATAGGCATAGTATTTGAGTAAAAAACATATTTGAGTAAAAAAAATCTTTTAAGTGTCCCAAGAACATGTTGGTTTTCCAAATATTTATAAGCCAGCGCTAGAGAGGTGGCTTAGTGGTTCAGAGCACTTGATGCTCTTGCAGAGAACAGGAGACCAATGGCAGCAAGTATATTGAGCGAGTCATATCTACCTGTGACTTCAGCTCTAAAGGATCTAATGCTTCTTGTGGTCTCCATGGGCACCCACACTCACACACACACACACACACACACACACACACACACACACACCACATAAATAAAAATAATAAATCGTTTAAAAATGGATTCCTAAGCAGATACTTGAACACTTCCATCCCCGTCACTAGAACTTTCACCCATGTGCACTCTACTTAAGGTTCTCTGCTCCTTTTCAAACGGCCTCTAGTGTCACAAATAGTCGTGGAGGCTGGTTTGTTTAACGTGACAAGGATAAGAGCAACAACAAGAAGATTGCTCGAGAAAGCGAGGAGATTTCTCTGGAGAACACCAAGCCATTCTTGTCATTAAGTAGCTCAACTGCATCATTCAATAAGATTATTTCTTTTATCTTCCACCCAGATTTTGTGCCACTAAAAAAAAAGAGAGAGTCCTGCTTAAGATGCCACTTCAGAAGAGTCAATATCCTGGAGCGTGAAGTAATTATGTGATTAGGAGGATGGAATGAAAAGAATTATTACGAGTTGAAAGCATATCCATTATGAATCTTACATAATTGCAATATTTTCCACACTAAGTCAGGAATGTGGCCTCATTAACATCAAACATATTCCTTAATGAAAACTGTACAACTGGGAATGGAATCTCAATCCCAGGGAAGGCTTCCGTGTGTTATAGTCTGCGGTCAGGCCTGCCCTCAGTAAGGGGGATTAAGTCTGAAGTGTGTGTGTGTGTGTGTGTGTGTGTGTGTGTGTGTGTGTGTGTGTGTTTTGTGTGTGTGTGTGTTAATATCTTGAAAAGAGAGTAATATCTCTTGGCACAAGAAAGTGTTTTCCTGCCTGATATGCAATTGAGAGCTCCAATAGAAAAGTCTACAAACAGCCTCTCCCTAAATAAGCCCTCTGATCGCTATCATTCTTAACATAACCAGCAGAAATATGATATTTCTTTTATATATGTCAACAGATTGTGATATAAATTATTTTCATTATATACATTTTCTACTACCAAATCCTATGATTCAGGGGACAGATTTGGATGGAAGTAAAATAGGTAAAAACACTAAGACCAGTCCAATTAGGATATAAACAGAGATCTAATGCCCAACTCAGCTGCAGAAAGCAACCACTGACATGATTCTCTGTGCCTCTAGGAAGTGTGTTCTCCAGCGGCTCACCAGCCAGGAGCTCGCTGGGAGGGACTCAGTCTTTCATTTCCAAGAAGCCAGTTTCTGACTGTTAGAAAGGGACTGAAAGTAAATCTTACTCCCTGTCTCCAGCCAAGCACACATTCTGACCACTGATTTCAACTTGGTGATAGTCTGAGCGGAGAGCCAGGTGTCTCTGTAGAGGACTTCTGACCTACAAGAGTGTAAGCTGATCATTTTCAGTGACTAATCCATTCAGTTACGAAGTGCTATGTATCAATACAATCCTGATCAATGAGGTGCATCAAAGAGCCATGGTCTCCAAGTCTTGGTGGGATTATGTATGCTAGGAGTCTCTGAAAGAGATGAACTTGTGTCTCCTTCTTACTGTTGCTGTGCTGCTTGTGTGGTTTTCAGAGGATTGCTAACCAGTCCAAGAGTCCTTTACATCATCCATCCCATGGTGCTGATAACATGAGTACAATATCTATTGCTAGACACAATTATTGGAGAGTTTCTAGCAAACAGTATACCTGTGACAATCAGTTTCGTTAAGTATAACGGTTTGAGTGGGTCAAAACTTATTTGTCAAAGTGAAAAGTATAAGGACTTTCCCACAGAGAAGATCGACAGAGATATGAAGAACTGCAAAAAACATTTTCTGATAATCACTCCCAGGCAACGGAGAGGAAACTCAGTGATTTGAACTCTTGGTTTTCTAATCTTTCTCTGGTTTGTCCACCAAAGCTTTGAGTCATCATGGTACACTAAATGAAGTCTTGTTCTGAAGTCTACATCTGATAATAAATACACGCATACCACTTCTCAGTGTTGGTATGTACCATCTTGTCTTCTGTATTAACTTAAAGGTGTATCTTTAGATCTCGATTTTTCATCTGATATACCCACCTTTGCCTTCAATTGTGTTTTTTAATAACAGTATTCATTTTTTATTTAAAAATTTTTATTCATTTTACATACCAACCACAGATCCTCTTCTCATCCCTCTTCTCACTTCCCTTTCCCCCACCTAACCCCTCTACTCCTCATCTCCTCCTTCAAAAGGATAAGTTCTCCCATGGGGGACAGCAAAGTCTGGTACATTCAGTTGAGGCAGGACCAAGCCCTTTACCCTGCATCAAGGGTGAGCAAGGTGTTTGACGAGAGGTAATGGGCTCCAGAAAGTCAGCTCATGCACCTTGATCACACTAATAGCAGTATTTATATATTTTGATCAAAATAGCTTGTTAGTGGTTTTGTGGTTTGTTTTATCCATCGTCTACTGGATTTCTCTTTTCTACATCCTCCTGAATTAACTGGGTCTGCTTATTAATTAAACTTTGCTGTTTCCTGAGGTTTGCAGTGGACACATTTAAGGCCTTTTCAGGTGATATGCTTTTGCATTTGTTGTACAATGTGTCTCCATTTCTCTCCTCCCATAGTCTGTCATCATGCACGTTCATTCACATAGGCTTGAAAACATACAACACTGTTTGGCAATCTTTACTTCATCGGTGTTCTTTTCTCACTTTATTTTTAACATTTGTAGATGTGTTCACTTCCTTGAGCCATTGTGGCGTTTGCCTCCTGTCCTGCTCCCCGGCAAGAAGAATTCCACCATTTCACGAAGCATAGTCCACTGACCAAAGGAAGATCAGAAAACAGAGATGCAGACCCTCACTCATGTACCGCACAGGCTCACTTATGCACAAAGCTTAAAAACTCACTTTAATGCAGAGACAATAATGGATGTAGAAACTAGAGAGAAGGTGGAGTGAAGGAGGGGAATTTGATGATGAGAGGGTAGAAATCTTCAGTCGGGAAGAATGAAAGCCTTTGTATGCAAGATCAGGTTCACAACACAGTTAGGCACTTAACATTTCTAATTTGTGAACTGAATTCTTTTATTAATTCATCTATTTCAGCCACAGCCTTCCCCCCCCCACATCCTCCCCTTCAAGTCCCTCTCCCCCATCCCCCCGCCCTTTGCACTCCCAATCCCTCCCTCTTCTGTCTCCATCCAGGAAAGGGCACATCTCCTATGAATATCAACAAAACATGGTATATCATGTTAAAGTAAGACTAAGCATCTCCCATGTACTAAGGCTGGGCAGGTGACCCAGTATGAAAAGTAGGGTCCCAAAGGCCACCAAAAGAGTCAGAGACAGCCCGTGCTCCCACTGTTAGGAGTACCATAAGAGAACCAAGCTACACAACTGTAACATATGCGCAGAGTGCCTAGGTCAGTCTCATGCAGGCTCCCTGGTTGTTGGCTCAGTCTCTCTGAGCCCTTATGAGACCAGTTAGTTGATTGTGTGAGCCTACCTGTGGTGTCCTTGACTCCTATGATTTCTACAATCCTTTCTCCTCCACCTCTGATTGGGCCAGGCACAAATCTGGTCACAGAAAATGGCCAGTTCAGGCTACTTATCCACTATTACTAGGAATATAATCTGGAGTCCTCCCCATAGACTCCTGGGAGATTCCCCTGTGCCAGACTTCCACCAGACCCAAAATGCACCCCCAGCAATCCCCCTCAGGACTCTCTCCATGTCACCCCAACCTGATGGTTCATGTTCCCATCCCCACCTGCCCTCAGTCCACTCACAAACACTCCTCCAATGCTGGT
Organism: Peromyscus eremicus; assembly: GCF_949786415.1. NCBI lineage: Eukaryota > Metazoa > Chordata > Mammalia > Rodentia > Cricetidae > Peromyscus > Peromyscus eremicus. The sequence goes on along the minus strand of NC_081437.1, from coordinate 12,263,848 downwards.
GGCAGTGAAAACTTGTACAATCACTCTGAAAGAAAGTGTGGTGGCTCCTTAGAAAACTAGGGATCAACCTATCATAGCTCTTGGACATATACAAAGGACGCTCAATC